>NC_056737.1:700902654-700965154 GCF_019279795.1 Protopterus annectens | reverse complement strand
GCACACCTGACTATTTCTACATTTCTACACAGGAATTGGGGGGGCACACCTGACTGTTTCTACATTTCTACACAGGTTTGGGGGCACACCTGACTGTTACTACATGTCTACATAGGATGGGGGGTACACCTGACACTTGTACACATTTGTTTCAGGAAAAGGTTGGGTCACATCTAGTATTTCCACATTCATTGAACATAATCTCAGACCAGTAGTAGATTCTGTTTCTTCCATATTAAAATACACTTTTCAACTTTTAGATAGCATAGCGGAACTGAGATTAGATAACTCACCTACTAGATATCTTTTAATCACGTTAGATGTAAAAAACCTATTTACATCCATTCCCAATGATGTTGGCTTGGAAGCAATTAGGGAATTATTGGTTAGTGAACCCACATTCAATGGAGACAAAATAATTTTAGTATGCCAGCTATTAGATCAGTTTCTTAATAACAATGTTTTTATGTTTGGCGATATAAACTACTTACAGACATGGGGGGTAGCTATGGGCACCCCCTGTGCAAACACATACGCCAACTTAGTAGTCCTTAACTGGGAGAAGAAATATCTATTTGATCACCCAACTTTCAAAAAAGTTAAATACTATAAACGTTTCGTCGATGACGTTTTGATTGTATGGGAGGGCACACAATCTGATTTTGACCAGTTCTTAGTGTTTTTGGAGTCCACTACTACTTATCTTAGATTCACTATGGACTCTTCTCCAGTTAAGATAAATTTCTTGGATGTTTCCCTTACTTTAACCAACCAAGGGATAATTACTTCCTCAATATATAGGAAACCAAGCTGGACAAACACTTTGCTCAGTTTCGATAGTATGCACCCAAGGTACACATTTCCTGGCATCATAAAGAGCCAATTTATAAGAATCTCCAGATTGTGTAAATTCAATAATTCTTTGTCTATAGAGGCAGACAAACTTGAATCATTATTCATTGATAGAGGCTACGATCACAAATTGATAAAAAATATAAGACAAAACATACTAGGAGACCAAATTACGGATGAGCTTACAGCCAGTACTATCAGCAATAAGCAATATACACATATCAGATATACCAACACACATAGTAAATATACTACTTTAAAATATGTTATTAAATATACATGTGATGTAAAGAGCCTAGAGAAAATTATCTATAAAAACTGGAATGTACTTATTATGGATGACTCGGTGAGGCACTTAGTAGGTGAAAACCCTAGGTTTTTATATAAAAACTGTGCAAACCTTAAACAAATTCTTTGTGTTGACCACATTCAGAATAATAGTACCACTGTTTTTAACAGCAACAAGCTAGGTACATTTCCTTGCAGGAACTGCAACAGATGTTCCTACATTTCTGTTCACCAGTCATACACACACCCATCTCTGCTACATGTTTAACGAAAAATCTAATATACCTAGCAACTTGCATCAAATGTACAGCATTCTATGTTGGCCCTACTAAACGGAGGCTAACAGATAGGATTTATGATCATCTTTATGAAATTAAGAAAGGCTGTGAGAATAATGCTCTAGCTTTACACATCTTGAATAACAAAGATCATAGCTTTCAATTTAGGATTCTAGAAATAATTTCTACAAACATGAGAGGAGGTGATAAAAGTAACCATCTTGCTACTGCAGAATTAAAATGGATCTTCAGACTTGGTGCTCATCTTTCCCCAGGTCTAAATAAATTTGTCTCCATTAAACCTATCTTAGACAACAGGAAAAGATAATTCATATAGTTCACTAAAATTTATATATTCTGCTGCTAAAACACATTGTGATTTTATTAAATATCTCTAGTAGATTATCATACAATTCTATCATCATATAACTTTATTACTATACTGTTTATAATAATGTCTATAATGTTGTTTTATCATAAACAATACTATGCATCAAATGAAGTTTACATGTATATATATATTTATAAACAATTATTTTTATAAAACATTATCATCAGATGTAATTTAGATGGTATACTATTTAACTATTTTACATTTTACATCATACATCTCATGTTATGTGTCCTATATGTGAATGATACTTATTTATGTCATCTGTTATATGTTATAAAGATTCATATTTCAAAACAATACAACATACTGTTTTAAATACTCTAAATATTTTAAATATTTTATAGACACTATATGGCTTTAAATGATTGTGTGCTGACACCCTATAAAGGTCCTTGTTTGATTCAGATGTTTTATATTAATTGACAATTAAACTTGCTAATTGGCTATGTTTTCCACCAATTTTGCTATATAAGAACAAGTCTCTGATTTTAAAAACGTATCTGATGAAGCGTAGTCCTACCTACGCGAAAGCGCTTATCTTTTTACCTTGTTTCATGGAATAAAACCTACATTTTATATCAACAGAACAGTGTGATTAGTTACAACACATCGTGGTGAGACCATAATCTTCTTTTGAACTACTTTTTGGTTTCGTGATCCTTGGTCTCTTTGTTTCAGCAGTTACATCTTGATTTTTTCACTTGTACATATTTGTTATGACTGTACTGGCATGTCAGGTAATCCATTTCATTCTGTAGTTTTATCTATCATGCTGCCTAGAGGCATACCCGTGTACTACAGATCTTAGCTTTTATTTACCTACATATTAGTTTCAGACTTCCTACTCTTCAGAGCTGACATCCCACTGCCTGACCTGCTGTAGTCTGTCTGTGTAGGCCTGGGGGGAGGTTACCCATAGGCATCATTCAGAGGCGATAGCACAGCCTTTGTTTGTGTTTGTCTACACCTGTCCTGCTAGTTGTGACTGTTGTTGGGTATGTGAACCCCCGACTGGCATGTATGATTCACTTACCTTGTGGGTGTCCCAGTATTGAGGGTGCTGCTGCAGGGCTGCCTATGTCAGATGCACATAGTACACTCCCTACACATGGTTGAGCACAGGTAGTGTAATGTTTGGCATCCTTTTTATTGTATGTGAGAGTCAGAGAGAGGTGTTACTCCCTGGGTCCCTCCTGTGCCAGTGTATGTGCTATGCATTGCCTCTTTGCCAAGGCCAGGGCATACTGGGCATGCCTCCTTCTGCCTACTGGGGCAGGCTCAGGTTGTTCCTCTTCTGAGTCATTCTGTGCCTGTGCAGGCCTTGGCAATGATCGGGGGCTGTGTGGCCCTGCCCCGTGATATTCTTGCTGCAGCTGTTTCCGCAGGATCATATTGTGTAGCATGGCACATACAAGGACAATTTGGGTACATGTAGCTTGTGAGTACTGTAAGGCTCCACTGGATGTGTCCAGGCACAGGAACCATGACTTGAGCATCCCAAACATATGCTCTACTATAATTCTGGTCTGTGCGTGTGCCTCATTATGGAGTTTTTGTTCGGGTGTGTGTGCATTTCTGATGGGTGTCATCAGCCATGGCTCCAGTGCATATCCAGCATCCCCCACTAGGTGACCGTCAGGATGTCCCCATTGGCAAATCTCTGGTACAGCTGTGTCAGATGCTAGATGTGGGAACTGTGATAGCTTCCAGAGCAGCCAGCACACACATTCATTATTATGCCCTGGACATCGCCCACAACCTGGCAGTTGATGGAGGGGAAACCCTTGTGGTTTATGTAAACACTACCCCGCTCACCAGGTTGTGCTTTGCTGCATATGTGCGTGCAGTCTATAGCACCCACTACCTCAGGGTATTCTGCTATTTGGTAGAACAGTTGCATATTGCTGGCCAACACCTCACGGGTGTTGGGGAAATATACGTGCTCACCAACATGTGCTGACATGGCATCCAGGAACTTGTGGAGTACCCTGGATGCTGATGCCTGTGAGATCCCCATCATATCCCCAGTTGGCCTTTGGAAGGTACCTGTAGCTACTATTCTTAGGCCTACACATACCTTGGTATCCACTGGGATGGGTTCCCCTCTGTCAGTTCTGTGTGTCAGGCGTGGCCAACACAGCTCAACAATTTGCTGTAAGAGGTCCCTGTCCACCCTATAGCGCTCCACTGTCTCCAGCTCATGTAGCCCCTGGTAGGTTACACTGGGTCTGTACACTCTTCTCCGTCTCCTCGCTATGGGTTGGTGGACAGCATTCACATCCTCACTACCCTCAGCCTCTTCCACAAGTTGTTATATGATAGCTACTGCAGCCCCTATCATTTTGCTGTTGTGAGTGTTAAAAGTCCCCCACTTGCTTACACCGGTGGTGTGGAATGTGGGAAAAAACAGAGGGGAAGGTATTTGCATAGTTTATAGTAGTGTTCTGGGCTTGGCTGGTCTGCCGCCTGTGTAACTGGATGATTCTGATATATATCACCTGCCAGCTATGCCAGTTCTCCTTGATTACCTTCCTACTGCTGTTTTTCCTTCCCATTGCCTTCCTGTTTAAGCTCGGGGAGCATGTTGCACAGAGTGCTCAAATGTGCACAGTGCTGCTATCTCCTGGTTTAACTTTTTTTTTTCTTCCTTTAAAACCCAGTGTGCGGTGCACACACCCGCTTAGGCAATGTAAAGAGTGCTAGGCAGATTCAGACACACCCCCTACCTTAGCTGTGCTAAGCTAGGAGCAAACCCAAGCCACAGGGCTCCAGTCTGCTTACACTATGCCTGACACACACCCCCATGATGTCACCTAACTCCGAGGCTTGCGCCAAGCAATTCCTACTCTTACACTGTTGGGACCTGACTCACATGCTGGGGAAAACTGGGATTCACCATCATTCCCCTCATTTGCACAGGATTACCTGCTAATGCATAGTTACATGTCTCACACTGAGCCTCCCTCATTAGCAAGCACTACTCAGTGGCAATGTTGTCTTCTGCCTGCCATTGACTTGCATGGCAGAATACTGATTTTAGTTAGAATGCTTAATTTAGGTTTATTTAATTTCCCCCCGATCCCGTTTGCAAGCTGCTGCCCTACGCATAAACAGCCGAGATCAGCTAAAAAAAAATAAAAGTTGATTTTTATATTTTTTTCACGGTTTGCAATGCCAATGGCCTTATACTTGGCCATTGGCATGCTTACTACATGATATGCAGCCTTTTTTTGGAGCTGTCACAGCTCAGTTTTGGAGTTTGCAGAAATGGACTTGGTGACTAACAGAGTACAATTCTGCAGATTGCACTAGTCTTGCATAGCCAGTTGCAAGCTTCCTGGATTGCAAAATCACCTCATTTGTATGGATTTCTCCTAAAAATGGGGTGATTTGCATTCAGGGGCTTAGTCCATGCGGGACTAGTGCAGGATTGCTCGTGCACACCCCTATAGGCTGTTCCTGGATCGCACGGCAGACATATTGCCTACCAAAGCTCCTGCACCGATCTTGCATGCCGTGCAAGGCATAGAGAATCCAGGGGGGGGGGGGTGTTTTCCTTAGCTAAGAGTATCTGTCATCTGTTACAGAAAACCTCCACACACTCCAAGAAGCAAACCTGCCTGAAAGAGGCCTCCTCTCCAAAAATCTGGCATTAGTATTTAGTAAAAATTCAAAATAAAACATGTGAACCAAATGACACAAATGCGAAATTCACAAAAGCTTTGAATTTAATTATATTTTAGGTCATAGTCAGTGTAAGTATAAAGTGTTGTTATGGGATAGCTTCAACACTACATTATCCAAATTGCCTTTTTCGGTATAAATGAACTATTCTACCTCTGTAGTCAGCAAAAATACTTGCTGTGATGAAGTTGCCACATTGTACATAAAATCTACTTATATGAAAACCTGCTCCTGACTTTCTTGGCTTTGTTACACACTGTCTGCTCATTTCCATATATGTAATATGTAGTAATTACTGCTGATGGAAAATAGGTTCATCGGTTAGTACTAAGCTAACTGCCCTTGTGAGCCACTTTAAGCCTAGTCAATTATCCCTTGTAATACTCAAACCCTGCACCTTGCATTTGTAAGGCAAACATCTTAACCATTAGGCCACCCTCCCAACCCCACAGGTAGCAGACCTCTTCTTTCTCAGTGAACTGCAGTAAAGACAAAATGACAAAAAGATCAATGACATTTTGCGTGCTCCTAAGGGCACAGGTGCTGGTGAAATAGACATTAACTTGTAGATTTTCTTTATAGTTATTCATTGCAAGCCCACTGGGGAGAAGAACTATTACTACTATTTAGCACATTACATAGTTAGGGAGAAATGTAATAAATATTGCAGTCTGTTAACGTGCGGTAGGAAATAACAGATTCCTCCATTATCTATCTGCTGTCTATTGTCAAAAGAAAAAATGCAACAACACTAATAAAATGAAATCTAGTATAGAAATATTGTGAGTAAGAATACAATAAATACATTGAAAAATTAACCTTCATTTGCTAAACTATATAAAGTTTATTATTTTCAATATAGAAATAAACTGTAAGTCAATAATAACATACTAAGTACTAACTGTAGGCATTACACACATTATGCTGAAAATATTTAGATTGTATTCTTATGCACTAAACAACAGCAAAAACGTTTAAGTGTGACTGCTAAAAGATGTATGTAGCTAGATATAATTTCTGTACTGTTATTATGCAGTTAATAAAATGCAAATTTATATATATTAATATTTATTAAAAATGATTTCTGTTTAAAAGCAAACTCTGCTGAGTCACCACAAGACTGAGGAAAAAACAGTGAACAAGCAGCACCCACAAAGAAGTATTCTGGACTTTTGTACAGCCCCTTCTAAGAAACTACAGAGTTGGCTGTTTTTACTGGTTGCAAACCAGGTAGAGAAGTGGTGATATGTTAGTTAAAAAGAATATAAAACCTGATGTATTTGACTGCAATTTTGTCAATCCTTTGAATGTATAATAAACCTAAACACTGTGATTAACCCTGTGATGCCTTGCCTGCTTGATTTATGCTAAGTAAAGTTGTGAGCTCTCTTGCAGGATGGCTCTTGTCACAGCACATGGAGCACTGGCCAGAAAGGAAGAAAAAGCTACAACTTGAATCCACTGTAGGATATTGGTAAGAGGTGAAAGTGAGGTGATGAGGTGCAGGGTGATTCCCTGGAGAGAGCCATCCTGGGGGTTGAATGGCAAAGAAGATTGCCTGAGCTGGCATTAGAGAGCATGCTGCACACAGAAAAGATAATGCCCTACCTTTCTCCTTGCTTACTTAAGATAGTGTTAGGTTTGGCTATCCTTTAAAAACAGCTTTAAAATTTGAACGGGAATGTTCATTGTACATGTTATGGTTACTGAAAATGTATTGCATGCTGACTTATAATACGGGAAAGTAAAGTACCACATTTGTTAGTGCCAGAGATAAGGGCAAACAAAAATTAAAACATAGAAGGCATAGGATTAACACCTACACCAACAGTCAGCAATTATACACATTCCAACTTTAAACCCAACCACATCTCACAAAACTAACCCTAACATCCACTCCCAACCCCCTTTTACCTACATTTGTCTCAATCAATGTTATTACTGGAAACCAGTACATTCTAGGTACTACTTTATTGTAACTTAAACTATGGAATTTTGTTAAAACTTGCGACTAACAATGAATATTGTACTTTGTAACTTTAAAACTATGGAATCTTGTTAAATCATGTGTTTTCCTATGAATACTTGCTTGCTATGCAGAAATCTCATAGTTGTTTGTTCTTAATCTGTGGAGCCTTTCTCCCCAGGCCTTTTTGAAAATGGACATGTAACCAGTCAGACTCTCCTGGTCAACAAATGTAAAATAAAATAAATAAAAATAAATAAATGATTAACCCTAATAAATCTCCAAAAAGGAAAATGGAAAGGGAAGATAAAGTTTTTTTTTTTAAATCTCCATAGCAACAGGAATGCTCTCAAAATTAATGTTAATTAATCTGCGGAGAGCTTTAGGATTACCTGTAAAGGAAATAACACTGTCTACATCTTTTCCTAAGTTAAGAACACATACTCTAACAAACAGAGATATCAACATTCAAAGAGCTGACCCACAATTTTTATTAGATAATATACAGCATGAGGTTCTCCCGTTTGATTCTCGGCTTGGGTCGGGAGTGCCTCCTGTGTGATTGATTGGCCTGTCCTCCCCACGGTCGAGGGGGCGTTCGAAAGACATGCATTGAATGGGCGTGCCTTCGTTGAAGGTTGGGCATTGGGCTGGCAACTCGGCACCATAAAAACCAACTGCCAATCATTAGCGGACCGGAGTTCCGCTGTGGCGACCCCTGACCGGGAAAAGCCGAAAAACAAACAACAATAACATGAGTGGGTAAGTAACAAAACAACACAACAAAAATTAAGTTATTCTAGCAGCAGGAAACCATAGACAGCACTGGACAAACAGGAAAATGACCAATGTATTTGAATCACAAGCTGTGTTTGTTCTGGAAGTCCTACCTTAACAGTTACTTTGAAGAAAGTATTTCAAAACAAATCATGCTAATTTAAATAGGTTTGGCTGTCTATTACAAAGTAGTATACAAAAATCAGATTAAGAGGTCAAATACAGAAGCAATAAAAATATTGCAATATAATAATAATAATAACATATGATACCACAAAGTGATAAGTCATGTTGAGGACTAAGAAATCAGATTAAGAGATCAAATACAGAAGCAATAAAACACTGCATAATAATAATAATAATAATAATAATAATAATAATAATAATAATAATAATAATATATGGTACCACAAAGTGCTAAGACATGTTGAGGAGTCAGAAAAAGCAAATACAAGCAACTTTAATCTTTTAAAATCTATAAATTTGATTTAATATAATATGTAAATGACATTCTCATAGGAACAATAGCTAAATAACTAAATAACATTTACAAGTGGTGGAGAAAAGTCTTTACGAAAGTGACATTAGCAGAGCAAAAAAACAGAAAAAAGAAAGTCCTTCAGGAGGGTGCTCACAAAGGACTAAGATGAAAGCACTCTGGGCTTTGCTCAGGCCTCTACATATATGCACTGAGAGTAAGAATTTAGTATAAGTCATGACATCATGTCTTGCCATTTTGGGCAAAAAAAGGTCTAATCGTTGCAGCTGGTCACTTGGAGCCAAAAAAAGTTTGCAGATGACTGTAAACGTAGAACCATCATAAGGTCTCCAGAGTACAAAGAGTCTCTAAAAGGGCCTTTCCCAAACCAATAGCTGACATGAAAAACAGGGACTAAAACTAAATGCCAAGAAATGTATAACAGCATCCTTCAAGAAGTCCCTGTAGCTATCATATTGACCCAACACCACTGAAAACTGATCCTGTAGTTAAGGACCTAGATACTTGTATAGACAATGAACTACCCTTCAATCACCATGTATCCGCTCTTGTAAGAAACCCTTTTTCATTGCACAGCTTATTACTTTGGTTATGGTGTCCTGGTCCAAGGATGTGATCACTGCACTGTATTCTACACTCATCGGGTTAATTATTGAATGTAATGTCATTTTTGGTATGTGCATCTCCAAACACGTCTTTAATGCTCACAATGCTTTCTTACTAAGAAAATCAATGGCCTAAATGATAAAAACTATGTGGATTATCTCAAAGCATTGTCATACAGACTGCATATCACTGTGGCATACACATAGCTTTTGTATTCTCTTCATTCCATCCATCCAGTCTGACATATGGATCAGAACCCCTCGCTATGTATATCCCCAGGTGGAATCATGATAAGAGCCCTTTCATAGTTTCATAGTTTAGTACTAGGATAAAACTGCTTTTGTGGGCCATTTCAAGCCTAGCCAATTACCCCAAGTGAGAATCAAACCCTGCACCTTGTTTGTAAGGTAAACATCTTAACCATTATGCCAGCCTCCCACTTCTACTGCCAGCCTTCCACACCCCCAACACAGAGGTGCAGAGGTGCAGAAGGAGGCTCTAGTTCTGGCACTGTGATCAAATTTACAATGTTTGATGAAAATATACATGGAAGACCAAGTGTCTACCCACAAATATCAGTGAGGGAGTGAGCTCTGAAAATGTAGTGGAAGCTGCCATTGCTCTGGTGGACTGGACTCTGCTCTGGGTCTGCCTGATAAAGGTTTATTGTAAATGTTATAGATAAAGGAAGTGCAGTTTGATAGCCAACTTGAAAGGGTGACCTTAGACACTTTCTTGCCAAGCTTATTCTCTTACAAAAAAGATAAAAAGATGTTCATCCATCGAAAAAAGAAGTCCTATGAAGGTAAAAGCATAACTAGTTATAAACATGTAGGATATGCAAGAGATATTCTCATTTGTTTTAATAACTGGGAAAATACTCGTAAATGAATAGGATGACACAAGTTGTATTTGAAAGACACTTTAGAAACAACAGAGGGATTGGTTCTCATTGTTACTCTGTCCTTATGAAAAACAAGGTGAGGAGAAACCAAGGAAAGAGCATGTATCTCTTCTATTCTTCAAGCACATGTAATTTCTGGTAAGATAATGGTTTTCCAATATAAGAATTTTAATTGCTGATGTAGTGGCAGCTTAAATGGAGGTTTTGTTAGATCATCCAGAATAAAATTCAGATTCCATGGTGGAACTGGTCCTTTGAAAGGGGGTGAAGCAGGAAAGTGCCTTTGAAAAGGGCTTGAATAATTGGGTTCCTATCGCGAAATTGAACGTGAAGAACGCCGAATACCAGAAGGCTGAACTTGGTAGTTCAAAAGGTGAGAATGTTGAAGCTGTGGAAACCCGAATTCTTTCCCAGGGAAAGAATTTGGTTGGCCGTTTCTGCGGCTTCGGCATTTTCGGACCGGGTCAAGGTAAGTATATGGACGGGTAGTGACGGACTTTAGGGTTAGGGCACGGGTTAGGTAAGTGTGCGTTATTGACTAACTTTAGGGTTAGGGCACGGGTCAAGTAAGTGTGCGATAGTAACGGACTTTAGGGTTAGGGCACGGTCAGGTAAGTGTGCAGTTCAGGGTTAGGGTGCAGGTCAGGTAAGTGTGTAATAGTGACAGACTTTAGGGTTAGGGCGTGGGTCAGGTAAGTGTGCGATAGTGACAGACTTTAGGGTTAGGGCGCGGGTCAGGTAAGTGTGCAGTAGTGATGGATTTTAGGGTTAGGTAACGGACTTTAGGGTTAGGGCTGGGTTAAGGATAGTGCATAGATAGTGATGTATGTTAGGTTTAGTGTAGGTTTTGAAGGTGTTTGGTGTGATTGTGTTATGTGTGTGTTTTTTGGAACAACAAATTTTTCCCCCGGGAAAAAAATCGCTGTTTTGAAGTTTCGATGTTATCCAAATTCGATCTTCCAAGTTCAAACTCATGGTGTTCGATATTTTGGAAGTTCAATTTCGTGATATAAACCCGGATAATTTATAGGAAGCTAATGAATGATCCTGAAATCTGATATGGAATGATAAAACTGTCATGGAATGGAAGAGAAACTAGAACCTGTCTGGAAAAAAAGAAGATACAGAAAATGCAAAACATTTGAGATAGGGGCTTAAAATTGGTTAGCATTCAGATTGGCTGCCCACCGTGTAAATCTTTTCTACTTACTGTGATAAATCTTCCTCATACACAGTTCCTAAGAGGCAATTAAGATGGGAACTACTTCTTGGAAGGAAGAAGTCTAATCCTACAGTTGTGGCTTCAACAGAAGAAACTAGAGCTGTCTTGGCCAATGTGGGGCAATGAGAATGACAACAGCTCTGCAACACAGAGCCTTCTCTAGGTATTTTGGGATCAAGGGGAGTGGGGGATATGCATAATTTATTCTGGTTGCCAACGCTGACACACAGCATCCATGGGAGTCTGCCCAGAGGAGGAATCATAGCAAAGAATTTGAGGCATTTGGCATTGGCCTAGGTAGAAAGTAACGTATTATTTTTTTAAAATATATATATGTTAGGATGTAAATGATTGTATTTAGGTATAGGTTTATCCATTATGTTTTGAATATTTATGAGTCTGGCATTTAGAAATTCTATTTCCCATTTTTCTGCAACTGAGCATGCTCCAAATTGAATTAGAATTTGGCGCTCTTTTTTGAATTATCAGAAGTTTATAAAAGGAAGTGATGTAATAGAGTCTTTTGTCTGAGGAAGTTTAAAACTTTTAAATGAAAGCGCTTACATATATTTGTTTTTGGCGTTTTTTTGGTGTTTTTAAAAGTTCGTTTATTTGGCTGTATAAGTCTCGTTTTGTTATTAAATTGGATTTATTCATCTGGCTGGTGGCTTTTCGTTCATATTTGCTCATCAGCTAGGTAGAAAGTAAGTCACACATGGACTGCTCCATTAGCTGAATATCTGTAAAGCAAATACTCAATTGAGATACCACGCCTAAGGCTTCAGATGATTCTTGTTGAGCCTGCTTGGTAAAATATTTGCTATACTGGGAATGTGTGTTGCCACCATAAAATGATGAGAGGCCATCACCCATTGCCAAAGTCTCTTAGCCTCAAAACATAAGGGGTAGGATCTGGTCATCCCTGCTTATTTATATACCAGACAGCCATCATATTGTCCAACTAGATGGAAATCACAACTTGGGAGAGTCTTGAAGTTCTCACAGCTCATTGAGGACTGACCTCAATTCCAATACACTGATGTGAATTTTGACCTCATTCTCTGTCCAAAGATCTTAAACCATCATCCCTTCCTACTGCTTCTATCCCAGGGAGGAGGTGTCCATGGTCACAGCTGCTAAGGGTGATGCAGAATGAAAAGGTGTGCCCTTGTGTAGTAGACATGATGTGAGCCATCGCTGTAGATGATATTTGCAAGACTGGGTAAGAATTATAGTCTTGCAAAGAGGATGGTGAAATTGCGACCATTGTGGTTGGAGTAGCTACTGCAGTACTCTCCTGTGGCATTGGGCAAGCTGTACCATTTTTAATTTCTCCAAGGTTTTTGGGTTTCAAATACCATGATAGGAATGGACCCCTTTCCTAAGTCAAAGGATGATTAAAGTTCATGAAATTAGTATTGCTTCAAACTTTGATGTTAGCCAGAAGTGCTCTTTGCAGCACCCACAATGGGGCCGGTACTAAGTCCTTCTGCAATTCATATGGACTTATTTGGTAACATATCTAAATACAATTGAACATTCTTTTTTATAAAATCCATTGTTCTTACTACTATTGAAAAGGTTTGGGTATCCTTCTTCTATGTTGCCCTTATTTCTGCCTGCAAATCCTGGTATTTTATGACTTTGTGTCTCTCTGAATGTAAGACACTGCAGTTACTGGGTTTAGTAATTTCAATGATTAGTGCTACATTTGTCTTCTTTTCATGGACTACAATATTTGGTTTTCTCACATCTATTTTTTGAACTGTTGGTAGGGGGTGATCCCATGTGATATAAACTTCAATAATTTTCTATAACACTTTGTGGCCCATGTTTCCAATGTTTTTCAGCTACTTCAGTATTATATAATCCCTAATACAACAGTCTTGCCATATTATTATGCCTTTCAGTATACAGTCCTTCTGCTACTAATATATCACAATCAGCAACAAGATGTGCAACTGTTTTCAATTCTGTTTTATAAAACCTGCATTTGTCTGTTTTTCCCTCATTTTCAATGGACTTTGTAAATCAACATGTACATACTCCACTATCTTTGGCTGCCGATATTAACCTTTTGTCTTTTGCTTTAAGCTCACTTCTCCTTAACCATTCCTGCATTTGATTCTGGTCAGCATGAGGTTGTTTCAAGAGTTTTCTGTACTTGCAACTATATTTATGCATTTTCCACATTTCTTGTCTTCTCATCTGATCCTTCACCTTATATTCCTTCTTTTGTATTTTGGTACATTCAGTTGCTGCCTGATTTTATCTACTTCTGGTTTGATTTCCATTCTCACTTGATACCAATATGTTTCTGCTAAACTAAGCAGGGAAGTCATATCAAACTTACTGTCCTCATGTTTTAAAACTTCCTCTATGATTGGGTCTTGTGAGGTCAGCAGATATGTAAACAGTCCTATGATTGCAGATGTATACATGTAATCAGTTTTGAGGAGGCCCATACCTTCTTCAGAACAGGGAATATATAGTCTTGGTACACACTGATTTTCATAAATCATTTCATAAGCATGAAGCATCCTTCTTGTTTTCCTGTCCAACCAATTCAACACCTTTTGAAGCTAGCCAATCACTCCAAAACTGTAACTATTCCTACCTAACTTTGTTCCTAGATGTTAACACTTTTTTCAATACTAATTTTAGTCTTCTAAAATATTCCTTACTATAGCAATAACTGACAACATTGGTGTGGTATACTGAAGATTTACTCATGGTTGGTGTGGTTTAATCGATAAAGCAAAGCCAGAGTTGATTAAATAAAGCCAACCATGGATAAATCTTCAATATACCACACCACCAAGTCGGTTATTGCTATTATACAATGACATTACTTAAGAAAAAAAATACTTAGTTTGCTTAAATAATGTCTTTGTATAATAGCGCAGTGGAGTTCTTCTGCTTCTGCTGCATATCCTATTGCTTTTTTGATTTACTGTGCATGCGTAAGCAACTTATATTCCCACGCTTACCCAGTACATCAATACTTTGGAAAGGAAGCAATGGAACAAGGAAGGTCTTCATTGCTCCCTTTTTTCAGTAAAAAAAAGTCTTCAGACACTTAAGGGGTAAGGGAGAGACAGAATGGAAATACAAGGAAAATTAGGTATGTTTATTTAGTTTTGAATAATGTACCTGATTTTCCTAGTATTTTCTCAGTCCTGTCTCTCTCATAGGTCCAGATTGTCTGGATTTCTAATTTTATTTATTTATTTTTATTTAAAATAAATGAAAAGTTTCAGTATATACCAGTGAAAGAAAGTCCGAGCAACCAGACCTTTTTCCATTGGTATATGCTCAGATTTACAACTGGCACACTGGTTAGGCTGACCAATCAGTGTGCTACATTTGAATGCTAATGGCCAGTCATTGTATAATAAGTTTTATTCACATCTGTTCATGTTTTATTGTTGATCCTTCATCAGTTCCCAAATATTTACACACTCCCTCTTGCTCAAGTTCTTTTATATCACATCCTGTCCCAAGCTGATGTTTTCCTGCTTTAAGGGTTGTTTCTGCAAATTCATCAAGACGAAATGACATTCTTATATCATCTGAAAAAGTTTTGACCATTTGCAGTCACTCTGGAATATCCTCCTTTTAATTTTCATGCTTGGAATAATAATTTGTCCTTTATCATGGCTTAACTGCAAAGTGGTTTGCCACTGTTTCATGGCTGCTGTAATGCAATCGATCATTGTAGGGTGTATCTTATACATTTTTAATCACTCTTTTATCCATGAATGTGTGATACTGTCAAATGTTTTTTCATCTATCCATGCCATACTTAGAAATCTTTCCCTTCCTATAGTTCCCCATTCTGACTTTATTTAATAACAAATGATCCTTTGTTCCATATAACTTTCTTTTGTTACCCTTTTGATCTATTGCCATAACTGAGTTTTCTTCTAAATGACTATAAACTCTGTTGTTATCAACTCCAGTCATACCTCACAACCTCTTAGAGCAAGAAATTTGAACAAAGCCATAAATAATGGGGGGACAAAGGCCCAAAAGTAGGGACACTTTTTTTCTAGTGTACACTTTATACATTGACAGAAGGAAAGTCATTTGTCTACAGTTTTTAGGACAGCTTGCATGTTCATTCTTAAGCAGGAGTATTGTTTTTACTGTTGTTAACCAGGTTCATGTCTGTTCCGGGTGCGCATACCAATAGTTTTTACTCATGGCTAAATCTTCAAGTAAAGATGTAAATACTTTTAGATAGAAGTTAGGAACTGCATATGTACCTGGGTTTTCCATTTAGGAGCTTTTCATAACTTTATTTCAATTTCTCTGGCAGTTATATCATTCCATTTCATATTCTGTACATTTGAACTTTTTAGTCTTTCTTTTACTTCTTTTATCCATTCAGCATGTTTGTTTTGTTCCACTACATCTTCATAGATATTTCTCCAAAATATAGCTATTTCTTCTTTTTTGGTGTTGTTTCAATTCCTTTTGCCTTGTTTCACAGTTCACTGTAATTTTTTTTTTGCATCATCAATAAATTTCTTATTTTGTACTTTTATCTTATATTTATCTGCATTTCTTCTATTTTTTTTTTGCCTGTACTAATATTTTTAGTTTATTATTTGCAATAGTGCATGATAGATCCTGATCTGTTCTGATACCGAGTATTGCTTTTATCTCATCTATCTTTCTGAGTATTACAGATCTGTTCTGTCTTCTGTACTCTTCTATTAGTGACACTTTTTAATTACTTTATTGTTTTCTCTGTTTAATAATTCCATGATGGCATTTGATTTCTTCCCTTCATTTCTCTTACTGCCCTATGTTTTTGTGGTAAGACTTTATCTGTTATTAATTTAGCTGTACAGTAATACATCCTATTTACTTCTGTTACATGGCATGAATTTCTATAAACAGTTCCAATTACTGTGTTAATTTGTTTTATCAAACTTCTAACCTTCTGGGTTTAATTAACTTTCTGCAGTCTATTTTTTTCATTGATCTTAATATATCTATCTATCTACATTAAATAAGCAGCTCTTCTTTTAAATAATTTTATTCTAAACTGAGGAAACATTCTTTACTTTCCATTTCCTGCAGGCATTCTACAGAAAGTTCCACAGCATCTTCGTTTGTCACATTCTCTTCAGTTTTATCCTGTCATCCACTGCTCTTTCAGAAGTCTCTCAGAGAACACTTCTCTTCTTTCTGGCAATGTACTTGTGCCAAAACAGCACATCCTAAAACCTGATTCACTTCTACAATCCTCTACAATATCACTATTATATGAGCTTTCTCGGACCTGCTCAGTGCTACTGCCTATGCCTACAAAACTCCAACATTTCATATTCTAAATATTCCTACCTAACATCATCTTCAAAGATCCAATTGTACATAATCATGGTGTGTAATGTTTGTGAACAACTTGTACCGCTATATTTATTTTATTCTATTTTCTTGTACTGGGACTGTATATACACTGTATATTGTGTTATTTCTTGTATGCACCATTATTGTTTGTGGAGCTTTTCTCCCTGGGCATCTACTGAAAATAGGCTCAGCTAGGTCCAGTAGACTTTCTCAGTTAACAAATACAATAAATAAATAATTAAATAAATGAATAAATCTGGGAACTCAATGGCCTATCTCTCCACAACACTGACTGCTTCAGAATTGCCACAGTTTCCTGTTCCTTCCCTTGTTGTGCAACTCCAACTGAACTTTAGTACTGGTTTCCTATGGAAGGCTCCAAAGTATCTTCATATGGCAACTGATCAGTTCTTTCCTGCTCTACTAGTTTCTCCTTAATTTGGGGATTCATTGCTCTGTCCTGCTGTGTTGTTATCAGTTAGATTTTCTACCCTAAATCCTTCACCTTGCAGGTAATCCATAACCTCAGTTATTATTTATTTAACTCCTCCATTACTAAACCTCTTTTGTACTTTTCCTCTTTGTTTACTTATTTTTTGTATTGTAAAATGTTCCATATCCAGATGCCTTTGCCTGTATTTCTCTTCAAATATCTTTGGTGCTGTTCTTTTTGTATTGATTAGTTTTGCCTTCTCCTTTGTATAAATATTTCACCATTTTAAACCTGGTTTTTCCTATGTTCATATTTCTTCTTCAGATAACTCCTGCTCCTCCTGCATCTCCCTACCTAGGGGACTCATTGTTCCATCACATTGTGATATAACCTGCATTAGACTTTCTACATCAAATCCTTCACTTCGCAGGTATTCCATAACTTCAACTTCATCTTTTTAACTTCTACTTTACTAATCTTCTGTTCTATATTCCCTTTGTGGTCTTATTTTTTGTATTTTGAGAACTTCCATATCTGGATGCCTTTGTCTATATGAATATCTTTGAGGCTGCTTTTTTGCATTGATTAATTTGGCTTTCTCCTTTGCATAAATACTGTACCACAACAGATCTGTCTTCCTTTCCCATGTCCATATTTCTTTTTTATACCTTTCAAAAATCTCTAGATTTTGTCCTTTTTATTTTTGCACTTCCTCGATCACTTTTTTTTTCAAATGGCCAAAAGTTTCTTGGTGTATATAATATTTTTCATAAATCTGTTGTATTAATGAGCACAAATTTTTATTTAAAGCTTGTGATGGTTTTTCTTGCGCAAGTGCCTTCTCTATTTTTTCTCTTAATATTTTTTATATCTTCTGTCTGCGCTTCTTGCACAATAGTAACAATACATAATTTCCTTCTTATTCTCAATAGTTCACTCTATCGTCTTTATGGCTCTTTTTCGGTCTATCAATTTTTGTGAATTTTGTGAACTACTCTTTCCTCCTACAAGTTTTTTTTTGGGGGGGGGGGCATCCTCTCCCTGGGACTGGCCCCATTATAAGAATATTTCCATGTCTTGAGGATTCTACACTGTCATTTTTTTCCAGTCCTGGCACCAGTGCACCTCTCAGGTTTGGGCAAGTTTTATCCTGGGTCTTGTGCACCCAGCTATCTTTTTTATTTTTAACCTACTTCTGCCCATAATATATGCTATATAAAACACAGTCTATATAGCAGTGTCACCTTGGTGAGATTTTGTGAACAACTGGGTCCACCTCATGAAGGTACTTACCAAGACATGAGGATGAATTCAATTCCAGCAATAATACTCTCCTTTGCTTGCTGACTTATCATCTCTACGTTCAGACCCTGCATTAATATAGAAGAAGCCATGAGGCCTAAGACTCTGAGTACTAGACAAGCCATAGGTCAACTGTTCTGAAATAAGGCTTCCACTGATAGGTAAATAGTTTGAATTCTCTCCTGGAAAGGAGAAAATGGAAGTTATGGTGTTTATGTGACATCCCAAGAAGATCAGTTGTTGAGATGGTTTAAAGCTTGATTTCTTCAGGTTGACTGAAAAATTCTAGAAGCTGCAAAGATATAGCAGGTAGTCTGCAGCTGTCTTTTTTTTTCCTAAATATTTTTATTAAGATTTACAAATGAATAACAAAATGAAACATTACAAAGTATATAGAAATTGAATAAATAAATAAGAAAAACAAATAATGCAAGAAAACAAAAACAACTATTTACAAGGTGTCAACTGAAGTAAAAAGGTTGAGAAGTTCAGTTTATGAAATTGTCTTTCATTTCTAATTATCCAATATCCACTTATTTAACAGTTGCTTGAACTTTGTCCAAGAATTATAAGAAGTGGTGGTTCTAGTTTTTTTTTCCCTTGATTAACAATAGCTCTAGATGACAAACTTCAGTTGCGATGTTAAAAAATTATTTTATTGATGGAGTCGATTCACTTTTCCAATTTTTGGTGATCGTTTTCCTTACAATTGACAAGAGACTCCAAAGAAAAGAATGTTTTTTTAACAAATGAAGGAATTGGGGTATTAAATATGATTAATGATTTATTTAATGCAAAACTATCACTAAATACAGCCTGCAAAAAAGAATTAACATCATTCCAAAATGGTTTAATTACAATACATTCATAAATCATATGTTGCCAATCTGCTTTGATGTTCAACTTACATCTCCAGCATCTAACATTCTTTTTAGACATTAATTCTGTTTTATGCAGTGCAATGAATGCTTTACACATACATTTCCAAGAAAATAGTTTCCATTTTAAGGATGAAGTGGCTTGTTTAGTGGATGATAATATCATTTTTTCATCCTCAATTGGATATTAGTTATTAATGGATTTAAAATAGTTCCAATAATTTCATTTGTAATATTCTGTATTATTTTTAATAATCTTATACATTTTAGACAGAAGTCCTTTTTCTGTAATATTTTGATGCATCCATATGGTTAGAAGTTCTATACATGTTGGAACTGTTTTTGTTGATGGTTACATTAAGTTTACTCTCTTCTCTATTGAATATCTACAATTTTGAATATCTACCCAGATTTCATTATTTAAATTAAAATTTTTTAAGATAAAATGTAGAGAATGTAACTTTCTTTATCCATCAGCTGATACCAAAATATTACATTTTTTTCTTTAAATGTTGCCATTGTAGTTGTATTGAATGTGCTTGTATTATCTTGTGACTATGCTATAGGGAATGTTAAGAATAGTCAAGCTTTATAGTCTGAATTTTTGTGTACATAATGTCTAAAGTTGATCAATATCATTGCGATATAAGATGAATTTATTAGTTGTATTAACTTTCCAAAATATAATCTTTTAATAACTAAAGAAAGTTATTATATTGGTTATCTTATTATGGTGTGCATATATTAGATGGCTAGTGTAGATCAGAGTGTATGTGCTGTGTGCTGTGTCTTTAAGAAACATGTCAAAGACTGAGCATGCATGTATAAATAGTGCCATTTTGAGAGTGCAACCAGGGAGTGAGCATGTAAGATTGTAGTAGTTAGTTTGTATGTAAGTGACCTAAGTTAAAGCCAGTAAACTTCTATCGTGATATGTTTGTATAAAATAAAGCTTCTTGAACAGAACCCACGAAGACTCTTCTATTGTGTCCAAAGTAGGAGAGTGACATCATGTCAGAACCAGGATGGCAGAGATGACAGTGAAGGTAAACTGAGAGAACTGAGCACAAAAAAGAGCCAGTAAAGAATCAAAGGTAATGAGAATTCGCATGAATTACTTATTTTATAAAAAGGATAAAACGGGGCATTACAAGGGCACAAACTGCTTTATTACACAAGCAGGAGGCATAAAAGGTTTATTAACTAAGGGAAATGTTTAAAGTAAAGGTATCTGATGAAGTGATTAACAGAAAAGCAAAATGAGTATATTTAAGACAAAATAAGTGTGTTTAAGGAAAAACGGGCATGTTTAGAGTAAAGTAAGCACAAGAAAAGTACAATGGGAATGAAAAGAGATTAAACAAGCAAAACAAATATAGTAAGGGCAAAAAAGGGTACATTAAGCATAAATAAAGCAAGGCAACTGCATGTTTTGGCAAAGTGCTGTATTTTTGCATAACTACGACTTCATATTGTATCAAGGTCATAATTAAAGTTATTCAAAGTTACTCAAAGTGTGTAAAAGTGCTTATGGTGTGTGCTTATTACTGTGTATGTATTCTAAAGTGTGCAAAGTAGAACTATTTTGTGAAGGGCAGTCAAAGTATAGCCATTTCGAGAAGTTTCTTGTGCTAGGTGTGTCTATTCGCAAAGTGTCGCCATTACAGAATGTTTCTTGCATTGTAAAGAATTGCTTAGAAGTGTACCACCATTTTGTGGAAATTTCAGTGTGCTGTGTACAATTTATTCGCAAACTGCAATTACTTTGAAATGTTATTGACTCTGGGCTTCTCATGCCCAGTTCATTCACATTGTGCAGTAATTTGAAATGTTTCTTAAAATGATGATAAATTACTTTTGCAATACAATCATTTTAAGAGTATTACAGCACCCTAGAGACTTATTTCACAAAGTCCAGGTATACAGAAGCTTCCATTGAGCAGTTATTTGATATGTTTCTTACACTGATAACAGGTGATTTTTTGCAATACAGTACTTTCAAGAGTATTACAGTGCCCGAGAGAAACTTATGCCACAAAGTTCAGTTACACAGAGGCTTGTTGTGCTATTAGGCAAAGTTACAAATACTGGCATAAATTTCTGGCATATGTGTATGTGTTTGTGCTTATTTGCAAAAACCCTTCACTGGTATGTCTTAATATGGCAGATGGATTTTGAAAGCCCTTACCTCTTGTATTTGATCAAAATATTGCAGAGAACTGGAGACTATTTGAGCAATAGTACAATATTTTTATACAAGCAGCTTTTTCAGATAAAGATGCTTGCACCAGGTCATTCATTTTGCTAAACCTAGCTAGGTCAGAGGCCATAGAAAGAGAGTGTTTATTTCTCTATACACCAGCAGTATATGAAGGAGTAAGTGAAAACCATCATATTGTTGTAGAGGCTGAACCAAGGGAAGACCCTGAGTGTTTGATGTGCAAGTTCAGAGAAATGTGTAACCCCCAGACAAATATTACATTAGAGAGGCATTTCTTTTACACGAGAGATCAGAAACCAGGGGAAACTTTTGCAGCTTATATAACTGACCTGAGAAACAAAGCTAAAACATGTCACTTTGGTGAATTAAAAGAAGAGTTAATAAAGGACAGGCTTGTGTGTGGAATTAATAATGCTGCTGTGAGAAACATCTTGCTTCATGACAGTAATTTAATGCTGAGTAAAGCCAAAGATATTTGTCAAATTCATGAAGTGACAAAAAAACACACAAGTATGCTTGCAAGTGACAAGAGCATAGTTTCAGCAGGCTCCAGAGCAAATGTAGATAGCATGCAACATGTGGAAAACAAGGCAGTTTTGACTTGGTTGGGTGGCACCCCTGGCAATGAGAATTATGTTTGAGAGGGTTTTTTCCAAAAATGTAATCATATAGCTTCTGGATATTATTTCTCTTACCCATGTCTTGCATGTGATGGTGAACCTAGAGTCTATGTGGAGGGAAATATGACCCTGGCTGCCTCCAGAGAGGAGCAGTCAGGCAGATCTTTAGGAGTTCTGCATTTTGTGGTTAGAAAAGGGACTGAGATACCCCCCATTTTTGTGCTTCCTCTTGGGACTTGGAACTGTATACATTAAAGGTGCCACCTTTGCCATAGATGCCCCTACCAGAAGGACAGTCTAACTGGTCCTTTGACCTGTCCTGTGAAACCAGAGTGAATGAGGCCCTTTTTGATACCTATTAAACAGCATTGCTGGGCCTTAAACTTGACTCCGACAGTAGACATGGTCTTTCCATCTTGTTCAATCACCTGCATCTTTTCTTTGACAAAAGTTCCAAACAATGCAGAAACATGATGTGCAGCATTTATAAAGGGCATTTCCAAGTTGTCCACAAAGTCACACACCCTCAGAAAAGTATGGTATCTAATAGCTATGCCTGTGCCAGCTGCTCTTGCCACTCTATCTGCTGTGCTGTGCATCAGGAACATGGAGAGATTTATAAAAGTGAACATCATCATCAGGGTAGCTTGAAGTTGCTTCTAAGAGTCTGTCATTATTGGATTATTCTGACTAGATCTCTCTGGAGTCTATTCATGTGAGTGGCATTGTTCAGAGCATGTAGAGCGAAAGTGCTTGAAGCATACACCCACTTCCCAAACCTATCCATCATACTCGATTCCTTATTAGGATGATTAACAGAAGAAGAGCCCTCAGACAGTTCACTTTTGGTAGCTGCCACCACAATGATGCAGTCTACTAGAAGAGTTTTGAAACAGAATGGTTTATCCTTTGGCATGCATACAATTTTATCAGTGTTCCAAGGGCTTGCCTCACTTGTGTTGGGCTCTTGTCATGAACTCCTGACTATCAGCTCTATGAGTTTGTCAGATGGGGGACCACTCAGAATGTATAAGGTGTCATCCCATTCCCCTCAAATAATACTTTTTCACCCTGAGATGAAGGGTCTGTAGGCTAGGATCAGCTTTGGTGCATCAGCTCCAGGATATTGCCAAAGGAAGCATCCAGTTGAGGGAGCAACTACAAGGATTCCTCTCTGTCCTCCAAATCAGTATCTAAAGTAGGAAACTCTGAAGAAGAGTCAATGTGTTCCTCTTACATCTCCTCTTTTTGGAGGGTCTGGGATGAGTCTCCTGAATCATTAGAAGGCTGCCTCTGCCCCTGGGCAGGGAGTTTGAGAAGGACAGACAGACTCAAACCTGTTGATGCCAAAGCAGAACCACTCATATAACCTCCAGATACTACATTTCATACAGTTATTGATAAGAAGTCTTTCTGTAGGCTTGCTCCATTTATTTAATAATGTTTGTACCCTTAAAAGGGGTCCAACTTTATGAAGAAAATGAATAAATCTAAGAGGACCAAGAATAACTTTGAGGACAAAAATCATAGCACCATATCAAAGTTATAGCAGTTGAAAGATATTGGAATGGCCCACCAACCCAATTAATGAAAGAAAATGAATACAATAAATGAAAGTATTAAATTAAGACTTATATTTTTGGCAGTTTTCAGTATTTTTGAGAAACATTTCTCAGATAGAAAACACAAGATCTGTTTCTCAGTCAGGGCAAATATTAGTAAAATGTCTTCTGATACCTATAAGGCATACATTCATGAAATCAAATATTGTAATTTGTTAACCATAATAAAGTTGCTAAAGTTTCCAGTGTTTTCTTCCAAACTAAATGTATAATATGAAGTTTATCCAATATAAGTTTTTTTTTTTTTGCTCCAAATTTCATTTGTTCATAGAAATTCAAGTCCATAATTTGATAGGAAATCAAGGAGGACTGGGTCCTTACTGAAAATGAATGCTAGACACAAATCACCATGCAGTAATCTACATGAGGTACAACACAGGCCTCAAGCTTCAAGCCTAACTTGGTAGCTGAAGATCATTAGTGTGGTGTTCTCTTTTAGTTAACAACCTCTGGGGTCATTGTAATTGCATGATATGGACATTCATGTACTAAAAGAGGTGATAGGTTCTATAATTGGTCTGATCTTGGCAAAGAACAGAGGAATGATGACTTCCTTTGATACAGATGAGATACCGTTAGTTATTAATTGGGCAATACAGAAGTATTCCCTGACAACTGTTGTTATGCGGTGGTCAGATGATAGAGAACTGTTTATGAAAGTGCCAAGATCTCTGACAATCATATCAGCCTGTATTGATGCTCTGTCTATACTGTGAGATGCTATCAAGATTGGTTTATCAAAAGTGACAAGTCGATATTTCTTTGCATCTAGTTTATGTCTGCTTCCATTATACCATTTAATTTTAGGTTCTAGCCCTTGCTGTAGTAACACGGTCTTAGATACTGACCAACATCCTGCCTGCAGTCATTCACAAATGTATTTAGCCATGAGTGTGGGTTAGTGGTTTGGGGATCCAAGAAGTAGGTACTGAACATAAGAGGCCCCACTACTGAGCCCTGAGGAACAGCACTAGTCATCTTTTTGCTTTCTGAGGTGACACATATTCCTTTAAACAGATGGGCTTGAGCATCAACAGTGCGCTCACATAAAGAGTGGTGCAATACTGACATGTGCTATATATGAAAGTTTTGAAATTCATCAGGGTATTTCAGCACACATCATGTAGCATTCTTAGTGCACAGGCAGCCTGAAAATTTATAGAGTACTATACCTGCCAAGTGACACAGCTCCACATATCACTTTTACTGAGAGCAAGTACGCAGATGTGTAGATGGTCAGCAGCAGTTAATAACTCAGATATTCTAACCACTGTCTGAAAGACCATCATCAGTGGTGTCATTTCAGACTAGTTGGGAGGGAAATAAGGATGAATTCCAGTGCTTGCTGCATAATAACATCCAAGAACAGGTGCAGAATTTGGCTGAGACTAGAAAATTCTGGTGATGCCCCGCAAGCTTTTGAAATATCATTGCTGTCAAGAGTGACAGTGCACTGAAGGCCAGTGTCTACCTAGCAGTGTCAATGCAGTAGTGATATTGCAGTGTAGACTTAGTCTTTACAGATACTGGTGTCTCTTTCAGCTGCACACTTCCAAGACACTGTATGTGCCTCAAATTTGGCTCACGATGATGGAGTCAGTAAGACATCAACTAACTGGTCTTTTGAAAAAAGCACATTCACTTCCAGAACGGTTGTCGACAGAGCACTTCTTGTGCTATAACAAACAAGTTAACACTGCACTCATTTTAAATTCCACAGCTGGCATAAGATGAGTGGTCTACCTAAACTGCTTTTCAATGTTTTTAGGTCATATTCCACAGTGTGGTACAGATGGCACACAATTTTACTTTGTGTTTCTACAGTGCATATATTGTACTTGCATTCGTGGTATGGAAGTGTTTTACTATTTACATACCAAACGTAAGGGCCTACAGCACTTGACTTTGTATTACATATCGTCTTACTATTGTACTTCTGGAAGAGTAACTTTATACATTGTGTTTATGCATTTTAATAAAAATGGGAGAGCCCTACAGAAAAAAACATTAATCATTATAACCAAATCATCTAACACTGCAAGTGACCCCTATATTCAAATAATGTAGCTAAACTATGGAACCGCATCCCACTATCACTGAAATCAACTCAGAATGTAAATTCATTTAAAGCACAACTAAAACTTCAGTTATCAAAGTAATGGATCTGCTGTAGCACATTTCCAGGATAAATGTCACTGTAATCTTCCGATTGCCATATCATCAAACCATTTCTCTGCAGTCAGAATCCTATGCCCCTCAACCAGTCTCCACAATACCTCAATACCTCAAATCAACAGTTTTACTAACATCTCCCAGCCATATGCATATTTTGTGACAATGCTCAACCTACTTCTAATATAAACCTTACAATAGCCATTTATATATATATATATATATATATATATATATATATATATATATATATATATATATATATGTATGTATAATTATTTATGAACCTGCTTTATAACCCCCTTAACTACAATATTAACATTTTCGATCCTACAAAGCTCCTTCCCATCACCCTCACTTCTTTGAATTTCTAATCACAGGATCTATTTTCTACTTGACAAACCTACTAATACACCTATTTACATGTGCAATGTATAATGATCTCTCATATTCTAAAAGTTGCCATTATTTCACATGAATATAATCTAATTATCAAATGTATGTATAATTGTTAATGTATATTGCTTAATGTCTGCTCATGCAATTACTGAATATCTATTCAAAAATGTTTGTAATATATTAGAACTTTTTTCCTCTGGCCCTTCGCTAAAAAGTGGTATGTTGACTAAATCCAGATGGACAAATGGGGTAAACGAAAGCAAAATAAATGAAAATAAAATAAAAACGTGCATACACAAGAGCAAAAGCCTACACATGTGAAGCATTTTAGTAAAAGTTCATGGAGTAATATTATATCACCAGTTTGCAAAGAAAGTACAGTTGTGTATTATTTATTTATTTATTGACATTTGATTACTGGGAAAGTCCGACTGGGTAGAAACCCATTTTCAGCAGAGGCCTGGGGGGGAGCTTCAAATCTTACCATAAGAGTATAGAGGTTTTTCTGTTCACTGTTGCAGTATTCTTTACAACAGGCATCCCCTGCCTAGTGCATCCTGACATCTGGCCAGTATGCCAAAGCCTTTAGGTTGTAATGGGTATGTCGCACATCACACATATGCTCCCCACGCATGGCATAAGGCATAAAGGTGACATCCAAATGTGTCATCTTCAGAACTGAAAAACTCCAGTAGGAATGACAACCTAAGGATAATACAACACACATCCAGAAGGAAAAAGGACCAGGGAAGGAGGGAGGGAGTGAAATACTGCAACAGTGAAGAGAAGGACATCTACTGTTAAGGTAAGAATTTACACAACTGTAATATGTCTTACATATCACTGTTGCAGTATTCTTTACACTAGGGAGAGTACAATAACTGAATAAGAAGAATGGGAGGAGGAAGGGCCTGCAGATCCCTCTAGGAAGCCATGGAGAATGGCCCTGGCAAAATCAGACCTGGTCCTAGAAATTACATCCAACTTATAGTGCTTGGTAAAGGTATGCATAAAAGTTCAGGTAGCTGCCTCAAGAATAGAATTAGTATCCAAACCCTTGAAAAAAGTGCCGGAGGAAGCCACAACCCTAGTAGAATGAGGCTTAACAGAAGAAGGAAGGCTCTTCTCATGAAAAGAATAGCAAAAAGAAATGGCTTTAGATATTCAAGAAGAAATGGTTTGCTTAGAAACAGCCAAACCTAAAGATCCAGGATGAAAAGAAAAAAAAAGGTGCTCAGATTTACGAAAAAGTACAGTTTTGTACCTACCATAAATGTAGATGTTCGAAGATCCACATTGCTGCAGTCCTAACACTTGGGGTAGTCCGCTGTCCCAGTCGGTGTACCAGTCGGCTGGCCGGTCAAGGCGCGGTTAGTCTGACGCCAGACGCCAGGAGGGTACAAATGCGCATGACCGACGCCATATCCTCAGTCTTTTCTTGCCCCAGATGTCAGAAGACAGAAAAAGATACCCTAAACCAAAACCAAAAACACCAAACACTCCTGCACCAAATATATATATATACAATATATACAAATTTACAAGTATAACCCCACCCCACAACCACCCCTAAACACAGAGGGGAAGGAGGAGGGATTGGATTGCAGCAATGTGGATCTTCGAACATCTACATTTATGGTAGGTACAAAACTGTACTATGTTCTTCATACCACATTGCTGCAGTCCTAACACTTGGGTAGAATCCCAAAGCAGAGGTAAGGGAGGCTGGCAAATCATAAAGAAGCAGGAGCTGACAACATGCCCTGCAAAATAACCGTGGCAAAACCAGCCCTAGATTTAGAGTAGAGAGGAAGGTGGTAATGCTTAGAGAAAGTATGCACTGAACTCCAAGTAGCTGCCTCCAAAATATCCTTAGTTGCCACCCCCCTTAGAAATGCTGTTGAAGTGGCAGTAGCCCTAGTGGAATGAGGCCTAATCCCAGCTGGAATCTCCTTGCCATGATGGGAATAACAAAATGCAATGCAAAACCCAATCCACTTAGAAATAGTTTGTTTTGACACAGGCTTGCCCTGAGAACTCAAAGCAAAAGAAACAAACAACTGCTGAGACTGCCTAAAATCCTTAGTCCTGCTTAAATAATAACGCAACTGCCTGTGTACATCTAAAGTGTGCAAAATCTTTTCCCCTTATTTTGGGGATCTGCATAAAAAGTAGGCAAATGAATAGTTTGGTTCAAAGCCACACTAGAAACCACCTTAGGCATAAAGGAAGGATTAGTACGTAATGATACCCTATTCTTATGGAAAATCAAAAAAGGCTCAGCCGCCATAAGGGCCTGCAATTCAGAAACCCTTCTTGCAGAAGTAATGGCCAACAAAAAAGCAGTCTTCCATGACAAATATTTCAACTCAGCAGTGGCCGCGAGGCTCAAAAAGGTTGTAGAGTAAGTTTCTCCAACACAAAATTGAGATCCCAAGCAGGAGTAGTAGGAGCTCACGGGGGGTCTTATATTCTTTGCCCCTCTAAGAAATTGCTTGAACAAAGGATGAGAAAACAATGGTGGGTCACAATCATAGTGAGCTGAAATTGCTGCAGCATGAATCTTAATGGAAGAGAAAGACAAACCTTTGTCCAATAACTCAGTCAGATATTGAAGAGCCACACTCAAATTAGGCTCAGAAACCTCCAAATTTTTTGCTGCACTCCAAAATAAAAATCTCTTCCATTTTTCTGCGTACACTTTCCTTGTACTAGGTCTTCTGGCTTCCATAATCACATTCAAAACTTGTTGAGGAAGTTGAGACCTGCTGTGCTTCAAAACAGAATATGCCAGGCTGTTGTTAGAAGAGAGTGAAGCTTGACATTGAGTAGATGACCGTCCCTCTGAGACAACAGGTGTGGAATCAAAGGTAAAGGCCATGGAGGCTTCCTTACCAGACTCCTCAGTAATGGGTACCAGTGTTGCCGATCATCCTCTGGCTTGTCTTGTCTGACCTTTAGGAGTACCTTTGGGAGAAGAGGCAGAGAAAAGGCATACACATGAAGATTTGTCCAACTGAAAGAAAGAGCATCCACTTTCCAAGCTGTGTGATGAAACCTTTTTGTGCAAAACTTTGGCAGCTGGTGGTTTAGTGGAGAAGCGAACAGATCTATGTCTGGAGTTCCCCATGACACAGTCAATTTCGAAATATACATGAAGATCCAGTTTCCACTCGTGGGGATCCATGATTTGTCTGATTAACACATCTGCTAAGGAGTTCTGTGCTCCGCAGAAACCTTGCCTGAAGAGTTAGTTGCAAGCTGAGCGCAGTCTCCCATAAAATCATTGCTTGCCTGCATAGAGGGTAAGAATGTGTTCCCCTTGTTTGTTGATGTACCACATGACAGTTGTGTTGTCTGTTAGAATCAACACCTGCCCTGGAAGAAGTAACTCCTGAAAGCCATTAATGCAAACTGGACTGCTAACATCTCCTTCATGTTGATATGTAGATGCTGTAGTCTGGCAGGCCACTTGTCTTGTATCCACTTTCCATTCAGATGAGCTCCCAAGCTAAGTCTGAGGCATCTGTCGTTAGAATCTGACTGCGCCTCTGGCGGGTCACAGAGAGTCCCTTGTTTAGGTGACATTCCTGAGCCCACCACAAAATTCCCTTTTGAATGCAAGGTATTATTTGAATGACAGTGTCCAAATCCTGGCAGTGCTGTGTCCATACATTTTTGAGATACCATTGCAGCTTCCTCATATGCAGTTTGGCATTGGGAAGCACCAGAATACAAGATGCCATGAACCCTAAGGCTTGAAGGACTGTCCTTGCAGTCAGCCCGACTGAAGAGATAGTTGATGGAAGTAAAGGGAAAGATTCTTTTGTTTGTCCGTGTGTTAAAAGGCCAGGCCATCTGGGTTGGTTGCTGTATTCAGTCTCACACCCAGAAAGCACATGTCTTGAGAGGGTACTAGACTGGACTTTATTTATTTCGCTCACAGAATACCCCAGGCATCTTAGCACTGCTATCACATATTCCAAATGCTGTAAAGGTCTTCCCTTTCTTGAGCCAGAATCAGGCAGTCGTCCAAGTAAGGATAGATTTGTATTCCTTTTAGCCTGAAGTAAGCTATCACTGAGCCAGAACCTTGTGAATACTCTGGGGCGCAGTAGATAAGCCAAAGGGCAATGCAGAGAACTGATAATGGGAATTCCCAGCTCGAAACGCAGAGATACTTCCTGCAACTTAGTCTGATAGGTACATCAAGGTAAGCCTTCTTGAGATCTAAAGTTACCATCCAGTGATCCTTGCCCAGCAGAGGTAAAAGCTGTTGTAACGTCAACATTTTGAACTTGGGAATGTCCAGATAAGTGTTGAGGATAGATAAATCCAAAATTGGTCTCCACGTGTTCCCCTTCTTGGGTACTAGGAACAGGCGAGAATCAAATCCTAGGCCCCTTTCTGGCACAGGAACCGCTGAATGGCCCCTATTTGGAGTAACAGCGAAATTTGCTTGTGAGCCTCTTTTCTTTGTAGAGGAGGAATGTCTGGCATGCCTTTGAAAGGATGCAAGGTATGGAAATAAAACCTGTAACCGTGGTGAATGATATCCAATACCCATCTGTCTTGGGTAATTAAACTCCAATTTTCTTTGAAAAGTGCCAGCCTTCCTCCCAAAGGTGCTGCCAGATGAGAAAGCACTGGCAGCTGAAAAAGGCAGGTCATTGGGTCTGTTTAAAAGGACTGACCCCTGCCTTCACCAGAAGACTGAGCAGGTGAACTCCCTCCTAGGCCCTAAAAGAACCTTGAGCTCTGCCCCTGCCACGCCTCTAGACCTACCCCTAGACTGGGAATCATAAGCAGGATATGTCCATCCCTTAGTAGGCCAATTTCTACTAAACTTGGAGGCTGAACCTGCAAAAATCTTTAACAGTCTGCATAGACTTAGCCTTGTCCTCCATTTTCTTTAAAACAGCTTCCACAGGCGAACCAAACAACACGCCAGACTGTAACGGAGCATCCAAAATCCTTGTCTTAACATGCTCAGCTAAATTCTGATCCCTTAGCCAGCCAGGCGTGCCTCACGAACAGAACCAGTGGCAGCCACCTCGAAGAGGCCTGCACAGCATCAAAACCACATTGCAAGGAATGCTTACCCACCTGTTCAGACACATGAACTAAATCCTGCAACTCTTTACACACCTTCCGCCAGAGCCAGAGCATCCACCTTAGACTTGAAAGGAGAGATATTTTAATATTTTAACTGGCAATTCAAAGCCCTCATGGCTAAAGTGGAAATTGAAGTATTTCTAATCTATCCAAAGCCCACCTTCTTTCCCCATCTAAAGACCCTTTATTTTAGGAACAGAAGCCAGGATTTTTAACAACAGAAGCCTTAACCCCTGAGAAACAGTTTCTGGGTCTGCCCTAGGACTCTTAAAAGATACTTATGAGCTTCAGGCACCCTATAATATCTATCTGGTTTAACTGGGGCAGGAGGCAAAGAATCAGGGTTCAGGGAAGCTCTGCAAAACATCTCCACATCCAGAACAGGAGGTATAGCTAAAGGCCTATGCTGGGGTAAAAAAACAAAAATTCCTAAGCCTCTTCCTGAATCAGAGAAATCTTGGCCTTCCCTTTAAAATGCTCCCTCATGGAATGAAGAGTCTCTGAAAAGAGAAATCCTCAGGAGGAGAAAGAAGGCGTAGAATCATCCACATCAGAATCAGAATCAGAAAAAGGAGGATACTCCTGCAAGTCTTCAGCCGAAGACTCAGAAGCCTCGAACACTGCTCAAAAACTCTCAAGCTCAGGTTCCACCCTAGGCCTCTTATCAGGGGGCAGGGGCATAGAACCTCTAATCATAGTAATCAAATCTCTGCCATTTTGCCATGTTTAAGCATATGTTTCTTAGGCAAAGATCCTGAAGAACTAGGAGACCCCCCCAATGAAGATAAACCTGGCCTGCCTCTCAAAGAAGCCTTGGAAACAGAAGGGGAGGGCCTAACCACCTTAGGAAGAGAGGGGAGAACAGCCACCTGAGAAGCCCCTTCAGCCTGGCCTACCTCCTGAGAAGACACATCTTGTAACAGTAAAGTCTCTCCCTGAGACTCCAAAGAAACTTCTGGCAGAACCTCCGGCTCCACTGAGCCTTCTAAAGAACCGACGTCCGGGACTGACGGTTCTTCCAACCTAGGCTTTACTGCTTTGTCCTTGCGCTTTTTGAGCCGGGCCGGAGCATCCAACGGCATTTATAATTACAACGCTTCCCAAAACTAACCTGGCACAGTCTAACCTTCTCTTTATAGTGCGTTTGTTAAATCTAGCACAAGAGCGACATCCAACAACGTCGTGCTCAGGCCCTAAACAAGGTATACACAAGGTATGGTAATCCTATGAGGTATCTGTTTCCCACAAGAAATACAGTTATTCACTTTTTCTGACATCGGTTAAATACTGAGGCAAGAAAAACCAAAATATTCCCCACGGAGTACTTAGCCAACTTTGATTCGGTCTGAAACTCCAGAAAATTTCAGAACGCCAACCTGCACTCTGCCTGCTTCTGCATCGGACCATGCGGCAAAAGACTAAGGATATGACGCGTCGGTCATGCGTACCCTGACGCTGGCGTCAGACTGACGACGCCTTGACGGCGTCAGCCTTTGGTATTCGGGCCGACTGGGACAGCGGACTACCCCAAGTGTTAGGACTGCAGCAATGTGGTATGAAGAACATCCTTTAATTTTATCCAAATAATATGTGAGTTGTCTATGCAAATCTAAGGTGTGCAAAACATTTTCACTAGCAGATTGTGGAGAAGAAAAAAAGTGAGCAAATTAATAGACTAATTAAGAGACAACTCATTAACCACCTTTGAACTGATGTTTGAACAGATGTGGTGGGGTTGCTATTCTCTATGAAACAGGACTGCAGATAAGTAGAACAAATCATAACCTTTCATCTGACGCTAGTATTGAAATAATTATTACAAAACTGCAACTCAACCCACAGAAAACATTAAATATTATCTGTACCTATCTTCCCCCAGGTAAAAATCCAACCATATTAGAAGACCTACTAAACTGGCTCTCACTAAATCTCCCTCAAGAAACAATACTCTTAGGGGATTTTAACATTGACTGGAACTTATGCAAACAGACTAATCCATCCACCCGTATTAACCTGCATGGCTTCTCTCAAATAATCAACTCCCCAACTAGAATAAACAAACTTAATAATAAAGAAAGTATACTTGACTGGATATTAACAAATAGTCCCCAGCAAAAATATACAACAGGAACTCTCCCAGATGACCTCAGTGATCACTCCCTTACATACATTATTAGGCATAAAACCAGTACTACTGTCCCCATCCAAGTCAGATCATTCCGTAGTAAGAAATATTTTGACCTCAACCAGTTTCAAAATGAACTCATGCTAGTCAACTGGTCACCTCTTAAATCTCTCCCAATAGATGAAGCAGTTAGTCACTTTAATAATACTTTTCTCACTATCCTTGAACATCATGCCCCAATGCGTTCTATGCGTGTCAAATCTAAAACAGCCCAATGGCTCTCAAATAACACTAAGAAACTAATCTTAAGTCGGAAAAGTCTGGGCTAAATGGCGAACCACAAAAAGCTTAACTGATAATGTCACTTTTAAACAACAGAGAAATATGACAAAAAAAGCCATCATACAGGGTAAAAAGAATTTCTATACTCAGCTTCAGCAATCTTCACCTCACCAACCACATACATTTTGGTCCTCTATCAATAAACTATTATCCCCTGGTAAAGTTGCCACACCAAACCCATCTGGCTCTAACCCCGACTGCCCCTTACAAACAGCTAATGCCTTTAACACTTTCTTCACTTCAGCCATATTAAAGCTAGCAAATCAACAAAGCCCAGATACCTCCAAACTATTTACACCTAGCTCTATTCCCCCCCATTTCACCTTAAACCTATACCCACTTCTCATATACTGTCCTTACTTCATAAACTAAAACGTACAACCCCCTCTGCTGACCGATTACCAGCAGAATACCTTCAACTAGGTGCAAAAGCCTTAGCATACCCCATCTCTATACTTATTAATAGGACAATAAAAGAAAGTACAATTCCATCAGTCTGGAAAATCTCTTATATTATCCCTCTTTTCAAAGGAGGTGACCCTACTGAGTATTCTAACTACCGCCCTATAGCATTACTATCGCCACTTGCAAAAATTATGGAGAAATGTATCCACAAACAGTTACTAAATCACCTACTAGACTATAATCTCCTGGCTAATTGCCAACACGGGTTTCGACCATACCATAGTACTAGCACAGCCTTACTATCCTTCATTGACTCAATTAACAAAAACCGCAACAATAATACTCCTTCTTCGGCATTCTTCGTAGACCTGTCCAAAGCCTTTGACATGGTCAATCACCAACTTCTTCTCCATCGTTTAAAGTCTTTCTCTCTAGATAATCCTGCCTTAAGCTGGTTCACATCTTACCTAGACAACCGAAAACAAGCAGTTCTATGGGACAGCCAACTCTCTGATCTTCTCCCCACCACTATAGGAGTCCCTCAGGGCTCTATTTTAGGTTCTCTTTTGTTTTCCATTTTCATTAATGAACTTCATCTAGCTACTCTACAAACAACTTGCATTCAATATACAGATGACACTACCATCATTTGCTCAGCCTCAACGCAGACAGAACTTCACCCTCTCACACAAAAAACCTTCACAACTATAGAACAATGGTTCTCTAATCATTGTCTTCTCCTTAACCCCAAGAAAACCAAACTCTTGCTCTTTTCACCCACCCACTTGTCTACCTCTATCCATTTCACGCTAACATCTGATAATGGGACCATTATCTCTCCTGACCAAACAACAAAACTCTTGGGTATTACTATTGATAATCAATTAAAATTTGACAATCATATTAACCTTACAATAAAATCTACCAACAGAAAACTAGGCTCTCTCTACAGAATCAAATCTTTTCTTACTCCTGAAGCCAAAACTACAATAGCTAGAACCCACTTAATCTCAACCCTTTTATATGCTTCCTCCATATACACAAATCTTTCTAAACATAATCTTAACAAACTTACTACATCATATAATAACATTGCCAGATTTGCAACTGCCTCTCCATATAGAACTCATCATTGTTTAAATCTCAAGAAACTTGGGTGGCTGGAACTACCACACCTCATACAATACTATCAACTCACTATTGCCCATAATGCCCTACATCACCCTGACAACACTCCAATACTCTCCACCCTCATAACACCCTATAACAATCAGAGGTACCTATGCTCCACCAACAAAATACTGGTCCAAACCTCCCAATCCAAAAACTCAGCAGGTGACTCCACATTTTCCAACTCAGTGGGCAAAATATGGAACAAGTTACCACAAGACCTTACATCCCTAACTTCACTCTCCCTATTTCAAACTAAACTAAAATTCTTCCTAAATAACCATTGGCTATGTTCATGTAATAACCCTGGTTAGCTGTCTTTTTTTTCCATCTTTATCTGATTCCTTAACCTTTCTCTTTCTTCTTTTCTACAAACTCTAACAGAGTATTTAATCTTCTTCATCTTTTCCTTTTTTACCATCCTAGATTTAGATTCTACTCAAAAGTTTACACAACCTGTTTCAAGGTTTATTGCATATGTTTTTTTTCCTATTTTTGTATATTGATGTATATCTTGACATTGTTTAGTAGTATGTAGTGGAGCTTTTCTCCCCGGGCCTCCACTGAAAATGGACATATATCCAGTTGGACTAGCCCGGTAAACAAATGTAAAATAAAATAAAAAAATAAATAAAAATAAATAAATATTCAATAATTGCATGAGCAGACATTAAGTAATATACATTAACAATTATAAATTAATTTGATAATTATATTACATTCATGTGAAATAACGGCAAGAGTATGATAGATCCTTATACATTGAGCATGTAAATAGGTGTATTAGTGGGTTTGTCAAGCAGATAATAGATCTTGTAATCAGAAATTCCAAAAGAAGGATTAGTACAAAGGGACACCTATCCTTATGCAAAACTAAAAAGGGAAGAGGCAGCCTTAAGGGCACATACCCATCTGGCAGAAGTAAGGGTCAAAAGAAGAAAAATCTTCCAAGAACAATGCTGTAAGGAAGCTGAAGCAGCAGGCTCAAAAGGAACCTGTGTCAATTTTTCTAAAACAAAATTAAGATCCCAAGAAGGAGGGGCAGACTTTTTGGAAGGTCTAATATGAAGGACACCTTTAAGAAACTATTTGGCCTGAAATCTAGAGGCCAAAGGGGAAGTCTTCTTCTTCTTTCAGCTGCTCCCATTAGGGGTCGCCACAGCAGATCAACTGTTTCCATTTCTTCCTGTCCTCTGCATCTTGCTCTGTCACACCAACCACCTGCATGCCCTCTCTCACTACATCCATAAACCTTATCTTAGGCCTTCCTCTTTTCCTGTTACCTGGCAGCTTCATCCTTAACATCTTTTTCCCAATATACACTGCATCCCTCCTCAGCACATGTACAAACCAATGTAATCTTGCCTCTCTGGCTTTGTCTCCAAACCTTCCAACCTGGGCTGACCCTCTAATATACTTATTCCTAATCCTGTCCATCCTTGTCACACCCAGTGCAAAACTTAACATCTTCAACTCTGCCATGTCAAGCTCTGAATCCTGCCTTTTTGTCAGTGCCACTGTTTCCAACCCACATAACATAGATGGTCTCACTACCCTCTGGTAGACCTTCCCTTTCACTCTTACTGCTACTCGTCTGTCAGAAATAACTCCTGACACTCTTCTCCACCCACTCCATCCTGCCTGTACTCTCTTCTTCACCTCTCTTCCACACTCACCATTACTCTAAACTGTTGATCCCAAGTATTTAAACTCATCCACCTTTGCCACCTCTACTCCCTGCATCCTCACCATTCCTCTATCCTCCCTCTCATTCACACAAACATATTCTGTCTTAGTCCTGCTGACCTTCATTCCTCTTCTCTCTAGAGCATATATCCACCTCTCCAAGGTCTCCTCCATCTGTTCCCTACTCTCACTACAGATCACAATGTCATCTGCAAACATCATAGTCCATGGGGACTCCAGTCTGATCTCGTCTGTCAACCTGTCCATCACCATTGCAAATAAGAAAGGGCTCAGAGCTGATCCTTCATGTAATCCCATCTTCACCTTAAACGCATCTGTCACTGCCACCCCAGACCTCACCGCTGTCACACTACCCTTGTACATATCCTGTACCACTCTTACATACTTCTCTGACACTCCCGACTTCCTCATACAATACCACAACTCCTCTCTAGGCACCCTGTCATATGCTTTATCTAAGTCCATAAAGACAAAATGCAACTCCTTCTGACCTTCTCTGTACTTCTCCATCAACACTCCCAGAGCAAACATCACATCTGTAGTGCTCTTTCCTGGCCTGAAACCATACTGCTGATCACTAATCATCACCTCCCTTCTTAACCTAGCTTCCACTACTCTTTCCCATAACTTCATGCTGTGACTGAACAATTTAATCCCTCTGTAGTTACTACAGCTCTGCACATCACCCTTACTCTTAAAAATCAGTACCAAAACACTTTTTCTCCATTCATCAGGCATCCTCTCACTTTCCAAGATTTCATTAAACAATCTAGTTAAAAATTGCACTGCCATTTCACCTAAACACCTCCATGCCTCCACAGGTATGTCATTTGGACCAACAACCTTTGCATTCTTCATCCTCTTCACAGCTATCCTTACTTCCTCCTTGCTAATCCACTGCACTTCATGATTCACTATCCACACATCATCCAACCTTCTCTCCCTCTCATTCTCTTCATTCATCAGCCACTCAAAGTACTCTACTATAGGCCAAAAGTGGAGTCAAAGGCAGAAAAGCTGAAATAGCTGATAGGTGGGCCTTAACACAAAATATGCCAACTCAGCATTGAGCAATTCATAAAAATAAGAGAGAAAGAATAGTTGTGTAAAATCTTACCATAACCATAGATATCTTTCTCTTCACTGCTGCAATATTCTTAACATGAGGGATCTCCCACCTGAAGGTAACCCAACATCGGCCAGTATGCAAATGTCTTATACTACTGTGGGGTACGTGTGATGTTGCATATAGGCTGCTGTCAGATGTAGGCCATAAAAGTGACATACACATGTACCATCCTCAGAACTGAATGCACCAGGAGGAATGCCAGACTAAGGATATAGAAGGTCAGTACATCCAAGTCGAACAACAGTCCAGGGGAGAAGGAGGAAGGGATGGAATACTGTAGCAGTGAAGAGAAGGGCATCTGTGGTTATGGTAAGATTTTAGACAACTATTCTGTGTCCTTCTCTTCACTTGCTGCAGTATTCTTAACCAGGGGGAGAGAGGTTAAGCTCAAGAAAGAAGGAAGGAGGAAGAAGCAGTGGAGCTGTCAATGAAGCCATGTAAAATGGCTTTGGCAAAGCCAGCTCTGGATCTGGAAATGCCATCCAACTTGTAGTGCTTGGTAAACGTATAGATAGAAGTCCAGGTGGCTGCTTCAAGGATGGCATTGTTGCCTAGGCTCTTGAAGAATGCCTTACAGAAATCTACAACCCTGACAGAGAGGGCTTTCATGGGTGAAGGGAGTCTCTTTCCATAGAGTGTGTAGCAAAGGTAAATAGTCTGCTTGGAGACAGGTAAATCCGGAGCCCTGGGATGAATGTTCACAAATAGCTGATCATATTTCCTGACAGCTTTAGTCTTGTCTAAATACAACCTAAGTTGTCTGTGTACATGTAAGGAGTGTAGTACCTTCTCTGTGGTTTTGTGGAGAAGGGAAGAAGGTAGGTAATTGGATGGATTGGTTTAGGTATAACTCATTATATTATTCAAGTGATTCACAGCAAATTGAAGAAGTGATTAGTAAATTTTGGCCGGTTTTAACTGGACATGAAGAATTAAGTAAATATATTCCAAAGCATCCTAAGTTCACGAGATGTAGGGACACTAATATAAAGGAATTATTTGAGAAATTTCAACAACAAGAAAGAATTAGTAACAACAAGAATTTGAAAAAAGGCACCTACAAATGTAGAAGCTATAAACAATGTATACACATTTTGAACAGAGATTCCTTATACATTCCCTCTAGGAATTTTTGTTTCAAAGCCAACATTTATGCAAACTGTGCAACGCAAGGAATAGTTTACTTGAGATATTGTACCAAGTGTTTCAGTTTCTATGTAGGCAAAACAGAAAGGTCTCTGAGAAAGAGAATTTACAAGCATATGTATGAGAGCTCTAGAAAAAAAGACACAAATGCCTTTTATAAACACTCAATTTTATGTCCTGAAATGTCTATAAAATTCATTGTGTTAGAACAGGTGCAAGTGGATAGCAGAGGGGGAGACTGGGAGACACGTTTAGAATATAAGGAACTTTTGTGGCAGCTTAAATTGGATGCTGCCACAAATCCCGGTCTAAACGATAGTATAAACATTAAGAGTGTCCTTAAATTAAGAATGGCCAGATTGTGATTTATAAGTAAAGAGATGTCACTATAAATTAATATTTAATCAGTTGAATAAAATATGTCTGTAGCTCAGTGGATTAATAAATTCATATACAGATTTCATAACAATACATTAATTGTAAGTAATTTTTATAGGTATTGTATTATTGAATGATAGTTTAGTAAATATGCAATAAGCTAACTGAAAAAACATATATTTAAACTTTTTAGTATTTACATAATATTGATCTATTTAATAAATAGTATATAGATTTATTTATAAGAAATGCATGGTTCTATGCTTAAAACAAGTTTTTTTGCATATAGATTTATAGATTTGGTACATCTTTTAAAAAAAATTTTATGATAAAATTTGATAAAATGAGTTTTGTATAAAGTTTTACATTATATGTATGTCAGTATTTGTGAATTGTACAACAGTGGTAAGTGGATGATAAATTGTCAGGTTTGAAACCTTTTGTATAGCTTTAAAGCTTAATTACTATAGCTATCACATGATGGTTAATGGACCCCATATATACAGCCAGATTTCCACTGGTATTTCATCTTGATAAAGCTTGGCAATGGGACCAAGCGAAAGCGCTTGATTTAAACTGTTGTTATTTTTTTTTCATTTTGTTGAAGTATTGTGCTGAATAGCAAGTTTTTAAAAAAAGTTTTTAGACAAGAGCATTAAAATTATCCACTACGTTCCTCCATTGACTGGTTCTTTGAGCAGTGGAAGGGTTGCTTTGGTGTTTTGCTGCTTACATTTCGTATAACTCATTATCCTTTTGGCAAAAAGGAAGGATTTGTTCTCAAGGATACCCTATCGATATGAAATACCAGAAAGGGGGGGGGGCACCACCATAAGGGTTTGAAGCTCTGGCACCCTTCTGGCTGAGGTCAAGGCCACTAGTAAAACAGTTTTCCAAAAGCAATGTTTGAGGGTGGCTGAGGATGCAAATTCAAAAGGGGCCTGGGTCATTTTTTCTAGGACAAAATTAAGGTCACAAGGATGAGGAATATGCTTTCTGGAAGGCTTAATGTGAAGGACACTGTTAAGGAATTGTTTCACCTCAAATAAGGATGCTAGAGGGGGAGAAAGAGCCAGGCAAGCAGAAATGGCTGATGTGTGCTTTGACAGAGGAGTAAGCCAAGCCAGCAGAGAGCAATTCACACAAGTAAGACAGAACCACTGGGATTCCCACTGGCAGTGGGTCCTGGTTCTTAGACAGACATCAGAGTGAAAATCTTTTCTCCTTGGAAATGTATTGGGTTTTTTGGCCTCCTGCAAAGCCCTGACTATGTCCTCTGAGAATAGGTGTCTGAAGGGGATTAGAATCTTATCACCCACAGTGTCATTAGAGTTGACAGATGTGGGTGTATTAAGGATCCTTTGTTCTGTCTGAATAGGTCCACTTTGTGGGATAACTTGTGGTGATGGCCCTTGATTAAGTGTAGAAGGAGTGGGAACCAGTGCTGTTTTGGCCAAAAGGGAGTCACCAGTAAGATTTGTGGTTGGTCTTGTTGAATCTTGAACAGGACTTTTAGTATTAAAGGAAGGGTAGGGAATGCATACAGAAACACCCCCTTCCAAGAGAATTAGACGGCATCTACTTTTCAAACCAGAGGACTCTGGCACAAACTTTTTGGAAGTAGTCTGTTCAGGCAGGAGGCAAATAAGTCTATTTGAGGAATACCCTGTTGGTGGACTATATCCAGGAACACATCCCTGTGAAGCATCCATTTGTAGGATTAAGTCAGGGATCTGCTTAAGGTGTCTGCCAAAAGATTCCAGTTGGAGGGAATGTACATTGCCCGAACAGTCATGTGGTATTGGGCCAAGAATTCCCAGAGCTGAAGAGCCAACCTGCACAGGAGATAGGATTTGGTCCCCCCATGCTTGTTCACATACCAGAGGACTGTCATGTTGTCTGTGAACAGTTGTAAAGGGCCTGGACAAATGAGAGGTTGAAAGGGTTGTAGAGCTAGTAGCAATGCTCGTACTTTCTTGATGTTTATGTGTTCTGATTTTTGGGAGGGGTCCAAATTCCCTGAACTGTGAATTTGCCCAAGGCTGCTCCCTAGCCCACATCTGATGCATCTGTATAGAGTTCTAGGACTGGAGTGAGAGGATGCAGGGGTAGACCTGGATTTAGGTCTATCTGATGGATCCACCAGAGTAGTTCCTTCTTTAGGCAAGGAATGAGGGGGACTTGGTATTCTGGTGGGTGAGAATGCTGGGTCCACACTGATCTGTGGAACCACTGGAATTTTCTCATGTGGAGTTTTTCCATTGGCACCACTCTGATGGTAAAAGCCATGAATCCCAGCACCCTGAGTAACTCCCTGATCATGATGTGAGTTAAGGGGAGAAGGGAGTAAAAGAAGGACTGAAGGTCCTGCACCTTCTGAGGTGGAAGTGACACTCTCATAATGTCTGTTTGTATTTGACAACCCAGGAAAATATGGTCCTGTGAAGGAGTGAGGACCGAATTCCCATAGTTGATGGTGAATTCCAGTTTCCCAAGGAGGGAAATGGTGATCTCCAAGTTTTGAAGTAGAGTGTGTGAATTTTGGACTTGTAAAAGCAGATCGTCCAAGTATGGGAAGATCTGGATGCCCAAAAGTTTGCAGTGTGCAATCACTGGAGTCAGGCATTTTGTGAATGCCCTTGGTGCTGTAGAAAGACCAAAGGGCAAGGCAGTGAATTGAAAATGGCAGGAACCCCCAGAAAAATGTAAGAATTTCCTGAACCTGGGTTGAATGGGGTTGTGAAGGTAAGCATCTTTTATACCTAGAGATGCCTTGTATCTGTGTGAAAGGATAAGGAGGAATAATGTCTGGAGTGTTAACATTCTGAAGGTCAGAATGTTTAGGAAGGTACTGAAATTGGATAAATCCAGTACAGGTCTGTAGAAGCCATCCTTTCTGGCTATCAGGAACATTCTTGAAGCCTTTTCCCTTTGAGGATTGAGGGACGTTTTGAATGGATCCCTGTCACTGGAGCTCGACAGGTAACTGCTCCCGGGGGGGGGGGGGATGCCCCTGAAGGTGTTGATGAAGTATCAAACCATGAAAAATCCTTTTTTGATTATGGGAAGAACCCAAGTGTTTTGGTTGATGCCTTCCCAGACCTCATGAGCACTGGACAGGTGAAAAGAAAGAGGGGAAAGGGGGGCATCTACAGGTTAGTCACAGACTCCCTGCTTTGTCAGGAAAGGACTGCCTTTGTTGTGAGGATGGCTGAGAACCCCTAGGTTTCTGTTGTCTCATGCCTCCTCTAGAAGACTTACTAGAGGGGTGTTGAGTGAGGCTATGAACAAAAACAGGCTTTGAAGGGAAATTCCTGTGAAACCTGGGCACAGGAGAAACCAGGCTGTTTTTCAACTCCATTTCCTTGTTTTTTTTTTTTCCTGTAGGGACTTAAATAAGGAGGCTGCTGCCTTACCAAATAAGGCTGAATTAGAGTTGAAGTCATCCTGGATGGGTTGCAGCCTGAGTCAGGAAAATCTTCTAAGAACTGAACCAGTAGCAGCTTCCCTGGCACAAGCCTCTGCAGCACCATAGCTGCATTTAATGGAATGTTTTGCTACCTGGGAGGAAGTTCCCAGGATAGATACACCCAAGGTTTTTCTGTCTGAGTCTGGAAGATCTGCAATGGCACTAGATGCCTGAGACAAAAGCTCCAAGGAGTACTTGGCCATATGTGTCTGATAAGTAATGGCCCTGTAATCTGATGTGTAGGCCTTTTTACCCAGTCTCTCCAGGGTTCTACTCTCTTTGTCTGATGGAAAAAAGATTAGAAGAAGGAAGCATCCTAGGGCACCTGAAGAGGAACTTACAATCCTCAGGGACGTTGTAGACACAGTCTGGCTCCTTGGGGGATGGAGGATGATAGTCTGGAGTATGTGAAGCATTGTGAAAAGCATTCAGAAATGCAGGGTCCACAGAAGGAACTGCAGAGGGGCAAGGGACATCAACTTGCAGTAGTTGATAATATCTTTTCTGGACTTCAAAAATTTGGGAAGTATCCCATTTAAAATGTTGCCCCATTTTCAGGGTGGTTTCACCAATGGATATTTCCTCTACTGGGGAGTCAGCACCTACTGGCTCCTCTTCAGGAGAAACATATTTGTGGGGGGGGGGGGATTTGTTTGGAATAATCCAGACATTCCTCTTCATCAGAGGAAAAATCATCAGATGAGTTATTGTCCCTAATTATTTTCTGAGAAGGTTGAGAAGCAGCTGCAGGAGCAGGCTGAGAGGAAGGTGGTTTGAGTGTCATGAAGGCCTGAAATAAACTTTGAGAAAAGACATGCCAATCTGAAGGGGCCTCTCTGGTAGGGGACAAATGCTTAGCCTTTTGTTTTTTTCTTTGCAGTTGAAATGATCCTATGCAACATCAGAGGACCGGACAAAGGCCCACATTCAAATGTATAAGACTGTAACTCTTCTCCTGCTTGAGTGCAAGGTACCCCCTAGGACCCTCTGCAGTTTCAAGCCTAGGTTTACCACAAAATCCTTGTCGGGTGTCTGCTCAACCTCCACAGACGTGTTCACGGCCAAAGTCAAGGTGGCCTCAGAACCGGGCTCGGCCTGTGAATCGTGCCTGAAGTCGGATGAATTTCCAGCTTGATAATCATCTTGGGAGAAGTGTTGGATGTTGGAAGTGCAGCAGAAGCCACAGGCCAAAATTTCTTGGTCTTGTGCTTCAGCTGCTTAGAGTCGAACCCCAAGGCACCCACCATACACTTAGCTACTAGCTTAAGCCATTGGTTCTCTAAATGTATAGCAAGAGAGGATAGCCTGCTTCTAAGAGTCTTTGGAATGAAGGACTGGCAAATGCTACAGGACTTGTGATCGTGATTAGGGCCTAAACAAAAGAGACACTAAGAATGGCTGTCTTTATGTGGAATTTGTTTTCTACACTGGCACTTGCCCTTCTTGAATGACATACCCAAAACAGTAGTAAGAGAAAACATTCCCCAATGGGGCACTTATCTTGCAAAAAGCTGAATTCTTAAATGGACTGATGGTTGGAAAGGTGTTCTGACTGGTGGCAGAAATGTTCTGAGGATGGTATGTGTGCACATTGCTTTTATGGCCTACATTTGACAACAGCCTACTTGCAACATCCTACGTACCCCACAGTAGTATAAGACGTTTGTATACTGACCGATGTCAGGTCATCTTCAGGCAGAAGATCCCTCAGGTTAAGAATACTGCAGTATGTGAATAGAAGGACATCCAAAGGAACATCCACAGTAAGTGGATCCAGGTTACAAGAAAGACACCAAACAGAAACTCTCTTCCATTTGGACAAATAAAATTACCTAGTAGTGGGTTTCCTGGCCTCTTGCAGGACCCAAGGTACATCCTCAGAAAAAAGGTGTCTGAAAGAGATAAAAACCCTATCACCCACAATGTCAATTGAAGAGTGGACAGTTAGGGATGGATGAGAGACCCCTTGTCTTGTGTGAGTAGGTCCACCCTGTGACGTAACTTGTACTGACTGCCCTTGGCTAAATGCAGAAGAAGAGGGTCTAGTCCAATAGGAAGTCGCCAGCAAGATATTGGGAGCATCCTGTTTTATCTTGAACAGGACCTTTGGAATATCAGGAAGGGGAGGATAGGCATAAACAAAAATTTCCTTCCAAAAAAAGTAGGCATCCACCTTCCAGGCCAGAGGGCATGGGACTCTGGTGCAAAAGACAGGAAGTTGTCTGTTCAGAAGGTGGCAAATAGATCTATTTGAAGAGTACCCCACTATTGGGCAATGTCCACAAACACATCCCTGTGAAGCATCCACTTGTGGGATTGTGTTACAGATCTGCCCAGAGAGTCTGCCACTATATTCTGATTTGAGGGAATGTAAACTGCCTGAAGGGTCACCTGATACTGGATAGCTAGATCCCAGACCTGAAGAGCTAATCTTCATAAGAGATAAGACCTTGTTCCCCCTTTGCTTGTTGATATACCACATCACTACTGATATTGTCTGTGAGAGTTTTGTGGGGCCCTGGAAGGAAAAGAAAAAGAAAAGCCTGAAGAATCAAAAGAACAGCTCTCATCTCTTTGACAGTGATGTGGTCTTTCTTTTGTCAAAGAGACCAAAGGCCCTGCACTTTCAAATGACCAGAGGAAGCCCACAATCCCACATCCAAGGCATCTGTCTAGAGTTTCTGAGAGGGACTGGAGGGTGAAAAGGCAGCCCTAGGTTGAGGGATACCGATGGATCCACCACTGAAGTTCCAGCTTCAGGCATATATAAAGAAGAACTAGAAAATCTAAAGGATGAGAATGTTGAAGCCAAATTGTCTTTAGAAACCACTGGAGCTTTCTCATAAGGAGCTTGGCCAGAGGAAGCATAGGAATGGTGGAAGCCATGTAACCTAGAACCTGCAGAAATTTCCTGGTTGTAATTAAAGCCAAAGGAAGAAGGGATTGAAAGAAAGCAATCAGACTGAAAGACTTGGGAGGAGGCAGAGATGCCAGCATTGGAATAGTCTGGAGACTGCACCCCAGAAAAATATGACCCTGAGAAGGTGTCAGGGATGATTTTTGGAAATTTTCAGTAAACCTCAGGCTTTGCAGGACAGAAATGGCAAAATGTAGATGCTGAGTAAAATGTCTGGAGATCATGCCTGAGTGTGCGGGTTGTCCAGGTAAGGAAAGACCTGTATTCCTCTCAACCTGCTGAAAGCAGTCACAGTAGTGAGACATTTGGTGTAGAACCTTGGGGCAGTAGAGAGGCTAAAGGCTGTAAGGCCTTACCCTTTTATTGCAGGGAACAACTCTATAGCAGCAGCACCCAACAAATGCTTATTATCCACAGCAGCATACATCAGTTTAGCCTTGATATCATCAGCCAAAGACTTAAGTCTGAGCAGGAATACTTCTTCAAAATAGAACCAAAAGCAGCAGCCCTAGATGTAGCATCAGCTGTGTCACAGCTGCATTTAATGGAATGGCGAGCAACTTGGGAAGATGTTCTTAGCAAAGAAAGGGGAGAGATCTTCCTCTCAGAGTCAGAAAGTTCTGAAATTGCCTTAGCAGCCTGAGAGAGAAGAACCAAAATATATCTGGTCATGTGTGTTTGATAGTTCACAACTCTTAAGGCCAAGGTAGCAGAAGTATTCACTTTCTTACCTAGCCTCTCCATTGTTCTGTTGTCCTTGTCAGAGGGAAGCAATTTTGTAGAAGGCAACAATTTGGGGGGGGGGGGTTAACAGAGGCAACTGACCACAGAAAGGTCAGCCAAGGGGTACTTATTCAGAAACATGCAGTCATCAGGCACTTTATAAAACCTATCAGGTTTTCTGTTGGTGGTGGTCTGGCAATCAGACTGAGAAGCAATAGAAAATGCATGCAGCAAGGGCAGCAAGAACAGAAGGAACAGCAGAGGGCCTAGGAGACTCTATTTGCAGAAGCTCATAGTACCTCTTCTGGACATCAGACACCTGAGCACAGTCCCATTTGAAAAACTCCATCATTCTGGAAATAGTGTCACCAAAAGAAATCTCCTCAAAAAGAGAGTCAGAACTCATAGACTGTTCTTCCTCAGAACTATAATCTAAGAATGAAGGAATCTGAGAATAATAAGTCAGAAATTCTTTATCAGAATCTGCATCATCCTCTGAGAAATCCAGTTCTATAGGTCTTATTTAAGACCGGTAGAAGACCAAGGAGGGGCAGGAAAAGAAACCTCCTGTGGAGGCTTTAGAGCCATAAAGGCATTAAACAGGCCTTGAGTGAAGTTTTGCCATTCACTCTGAAGCACCTGAGGAGGCTCCAACCCCTAAGAACATTCTATTATTGTAATTGTAAGCTTTTCTGTAACTAATATCTGAGGAACACCCCTAGGGCCTTTATCAGCCATGGTTCCCCCTGTACATCCAAAGCAGATGTCTGCAAGGCCTCCATAGATGTGTGTGAGGTCAGATCCATGTCATCTTCTGAAGTGGTCACAGCAGAGGAATCCAACAAGTAAACCAGATGATCCTGCGGGCTTTCACTAGCCTCACAAGAGACATCTGATGGAGGCAGTACAGCCAAAGAATCCTCCTAAGCTTTCTTGGTCTTCCTCTTTGCAGATGGCTGACCTTCGGCAAGGGAAGATCTTTTCATACTGTCTTTAGCCAACAGTTTAAGTAGTTTTCCAAATTAATGGTGAGGGAAGAAAGACGACAATACAAAGTGTTAGGGATGAAAGCTTGGCAGACTGCACAAGATGTATGGTAGTGGGAAGTACCTAAGCAAAACAAACAGTGCTCGTGACGATGTTTATGGGGACTCTGTCTCGCACACTGGCGTTTCCTCTTTTTGGATGGCATGAAATCAACAACCAGAGCAAGGTAAAACAATGGTCTTGTTCTTCTTTCGGCTTTCCTGGTTAGGGGTCGTCACAGCGGTTCACCTGTCCACTCATGATTGGCAGTGAAGTTTTTACGGTGTTGAGTTGCCAGCCCAGTGCAAACCTTCCACAGAAGGCATACAGTCATGCCTAGGGCAAATGTAGAGTGTCCAAATCCACCTACAGCATGTCTTTGGGAGGAAACCGGAGCACCTGGAGGAAACCCATGCAACCACAGGGAGGACATGCAGACTCTGCACAGAAGGCAACCCAGCTAAGGATCGAACCGGAGAGCCTCTTGCTGTGAGATGGCAATGCTAACCGCTGCACCACTGCGGCCACCCAAGGTAAAACAATGATAAGAAAATAAAAAAAAAAAAACAATGGGGCACTTACCTGAAAACAGTTTGGTATCCAGTAGAAGAGAGAGCATTCAAACCAACGATCGAACATGGAGTTCGGACTGGCAGGAAAGAAGTTCCGAGAATATGTTGCACATGAGGAGCATACGTGTGACTTACAACATACCCATTACAACCTAAAGGCTTCAGTATATTGTTCGGGCTTCAGACTGCTCTAGGCAGGGGATCTCTATTGTAAAAAAAAAAACTGCAGCAGTGATATGGAAGAACATCAACTGTTATTTTCAAATAGCATTATCAAATACCAATGCTGTAAAGACACCCACATTTTAAATATAATAGTGAATTTTAATAAACTATGGCTTCTAAATAAAAATTAGTGAAGTTCTTTAGCAAATTACATAGGTTGCTCTAGAAATAATAGCAGAACAGAGATTGTGAAATCATAACAAGTTATTAGTTTGACACTGCATCAAACAAATATTCAATGATTGCTTAGTCCAAAGAAATAAAGCAACAACAGTTAAAATTAGCATGTTTAGAAGTTTGAGCCTGTAGAAAAATGAAGGATAACAAAGGCCTATTTACTCAGTGAAAGAAACAGCCAAGTATATCTTGGCTCACATCTTAAATTAAGGAATTTATTGGATCAATGACAGATTATGCTACAGAAAACTTAATAGTCTTTTTCTTGGCCTAGTACTTTGTAGTTTTTTGAGACTACTGGAAAAAAAAACAATAAGTATTTCTGCAGCAAAATTAATAAATATTTCTTTTTATCGTGCATCTGTTTAATTTTTCTGGCTTAGTTCCTCACTTTATATAATACAAAAAGCAATTACTTCACATCAGCTTGCTATGTTCCAGAAGTATTAAATAAAAAGCAATATGCTCTTAAAATGAGATCTGATATAATATAACCATTCTGATACTTGGACATGATGACAAAGCTATTTTTATACTTAAGCTTTTTTAAAAAATAATTAGGTTTGAAGCACTTTTTTTTTTTTATGTATACAAGCAGAATGCATTATGTATACTTGCGGCCAACAGGTTTTCCAAATGTATCCAGCTTGTGCTTGTATTGGAGAGGGGGGTTATAAATCCAGAATATATATTTTTTTCCAATTAAGGTATATTATAATAAAGATACTGGTGTTAATAAATGACCTATTTTTAAAATAGTTCAATGGATTTCATAATCCAGAAAAAGATTTAACATTATAAGTTATTTGTAATAGGCTATATATTCATAAGCACGGCAATCACTGCATAATTCCAGTGTTCAAACAGGCTTGTAGAAAATCAAATGGAATTTGTGCTCATTTACTACAGGCTGTTTACACACTGAGCTAAACAATCCAGATTAAGACCACTATAAACTGGATTTGACTCAACTGGTGAAGCCAAGACCACCTGAACTAAGTGACTTTGACTGACTTTGCTTAATATTGAATATACTGCTGCAGCCTGCACTGTTTCTAACTAATTTTATTGAATTTGCTTTGAACTAGTTTATTGTTTTTTCTCTGTTGACAGAGCAAAAAAAAATAGTTTTTGGCTTCTTTTTGCTACTGAGACAAAAAAAAAATATTTTTATTGGTTGGTGTGCTCTATTGAGCTTTTCTTGCTACCTTTTTTTTCTTGATGTAAATTACACATTTTAGTGCAGGTAGCCTCTCATTTGCTATGAATTGCTAAATTCTCCACAATGAAGCCAGTATAAACCAGATGCAATTTTTGTAATGAAGCCAAGACCACTTGTGCTAAGTGACCTTTTGCTTGATTCTACTGAGTACACTTTTGCAACCCGCACTGTTTTTAGTTGAGCTGTTTTCTGGTGGCAACAGAGAAAACCAGGCAAGTTGGGTGGCCTAATGGTTAAGGTGTTTGCCTTACAAACACAAGGTGCAGGGTTTGAGTCTCACAAGGGATAACTGGCTAGGCTTAAAATGGCTCACAAGGGCAGTTAGCTTAGTACTAATCTATGAACCTATGAACTTGTGTGTGCTATAGAAGTGAATAACTTTGTGATGCTGTTTGTTAGTGTGCACTATTAAGCTTTGCTAGCCCCCCCCCTTTTTTTTTTGCTATAAATAAGGTGTTTTAACATAGGTAGCCTGTCATTTGCTACAAGCTGCTACATGCTAAACTAAAAGCTCCAGACGAAAACCAATATAAAATGGACTTGACTCTGCTGCTGAAGCCAAGACCACCTGGACTACATGACTTTTTGCTTGATTTTGCTTAATATTGAGTACTGCATTGCAGCCTGTATTGTTTGTTGTTTATTTTAGAGACCTTGCTTTGAATTACTTTACTGTTTTTTTTTTCCTCTGGTGGCAGAATACAAAGTCCGACTAGTTCTATGCTTATGCTTGCTATTGAAGTAAAAAGGGACTATGTTGCTGTTGACCTGGGTGCTCTATTGAGTTTTATCTGCTGTATATTTCTTGCTCTAAATAAGGTATTTTAGCACTATACTGAGTTTAGTGCTACAGCTCTACAAAATGTACCGTACAGAAGCAGGTAACTTGACTTAACATTTCTACTCATATCTCTACCTACTCCCAGATATTGTGTAGTGAACAATTACTACTGGGACATAAAAGTGCCTGCAACTTCACAAAGAGCCCCATTGTTCTCTTGTGTTACTGTCTACTCCTCCCAGCAGCTTGTAGTCTCTCCTTGTTGCTCATAAGTTCAAAGCTGCTGTCTTAGCTGGCGTGGCACTAATGATGCTCTTTCCACACATCTATTCTCCTTACTTATTACTAATAGTGCAGTTTGTGTACTCCTCCATAAACTATCTCATAGTTTACTCTATGTTAGTCAGTGTATCGCACCATAAATTAACTCATTTATGTACATCCCTTTATAAATTAAGTAATCAAATTACATATAGTTTATTCTGTGTAATTCTAAACTAATTCCCCACATCACTGAACAAAAAGTGGAATGTCAGCTTGCTTATTTCATTTTTATTGCCAGGCATCGTATCACTTTGTAATCTAATTCTGCCTGTAAGAGGTACAAATATATAATGAACATGTAGCCTTTCCTTTCACCAAAATCCATGGCCTATGAGCAGCACACACCTCCAACACATATTAAACAAAACTACATTTAAATGTCTTAAGGATATAAAAAAGTATTTACCAAAGTCACCAAAAACAAGGAAGACTAGGTCTAAGTGACAACCAATATCTCATCTCCTTTAAGTACACTTATGGCAAATAGTCAAATCTGTTGACTGCAAACCCCTTTACTAGCAAAAATATCTAAGTGATAGGTGACTCTTTAATTAGGCACACAGATTCTCCACTCACAAGGCTGGTCAAAATTAGGGTTACCGTGAGCTGTCTTTCAGGTGCCAGGATCTCAGATATCACAAGGGCTGTCAAAATCCTTTCACCTGACAACTACAACTATGAAATGATGGCAGTCCACGTGGGAGAGAATATCTTGGAATAAGAACCCAAGGGACATGCAGAGAAACATGTCCATATTCTCCATGAACATGACAAATGCAGGCAAGACACCAGTCGTGAATGGAATCCTTCCCTCTCCAAGAATGATGCCTAGGTACAAAGAAAATATAATTTGCTTCAACAAATGGTTAAATAGTTAATGTCATTCTAGGGAGGTCCAGTATGTGACAAGATGCCTGACAGTCCAACTTGGTTCATAAAGGATGACCTGCACTTCTCATTCCAAGGCTTCCACATACTGGTTAAAGCATTTGCTACTACATAGTGCTTTTTTAGCCAGAATCTAGCTTATGGGCATTCCAGTGGAACAAACATATCTAATTCAAAACTGGATCACATTAAGGTGTTGCTTCTCAATGCCATACGTCTTAGCAAAAAGTTGAAATTTTGAGGCCCTCCTGCTTTTGGAAAATATCCATGTTTGTATAATTACTGAAACTTGGTTTAACTGCAAAGAGAGCACACCCTTCAAACATGGGCTTTGTGATTATCATGCCTAAATATGGCATATATGACAGTATCTCCATATTTGTCAAGGACCATATCACAAGGCAGACTTCAGGAGACCCAAAAACTAAACTCATAGTACTCCAGATTACTGTAAATAGGACAAAACTATAAATGCATAGCTTATTACCTGACTTGCCATGTCTCCTGATGATTTAATTGTCTTCAATTCACTGATAAACTAACAATGTACTTAATGAATTAATGATAATTCCATTATACTGGGAGACTTTAACTACCCTTTAATAAATTGGTGCACCAATATCTCCAATGTAGGGTATGCCCAGATGTTCTTAGACTTAATAAATAAAACTCTCTGGAGTTGATAGTTAACCAACCAACTAGAGTACATAATATTCTCAATTTGGTCCTTATGAACATAGCAACATCAGGTGCTACTCCCCTAGTATCCACTTCCCCATTTAAGTTGGAACATAAAATTTATGACATTCGCCATCAAAATCTGTAAAGCCTGCATAGCAAACACTTCTGAAATCAAGGATTTAAAATAACCTCATCAAGATCTATGGCAAGGTTTCAAAATTCATGTAGTGTATCATTAGCTCCAAACCTGACACAGCATGTTGCTAGCTTCATGAAGGAGTTATAAACCAACAGAGACAGCAGTCCTAACCATAGCAAAATATAATGGGAAATTCAAAAATGAACTACCCTGGTGAATCACTAATGTAAAGAAACTTTACAACAAAAATAAAAATATACATATATTTTAAGTTATACAATAGATCCAAAACCCTTCATATCAGGGATAGTACTAAGTATTACTAAAAATTTGAAAAATAACATTAGGCCTGCTAAAGTAACCAATGAACCTCTGTTAGCATCTGAAGCTAAGGACAATTACAAGTCCTTTTTAACTATGTAAGGAAACCTGGGAAACAAAGCCCAACATTGCTCCAAATGTATTCAAAATGAGATTTTTGTGACTGTATTAGCAAATAAATTCAGTGCTAGCTTTACAACTGATATTTCAGTCCAAGGTGCACAAATCCCTGGACCAATTCCATTCCCTTGTATCAAAAATAAGACCAAAATACTTATTTTATGAGGCCTGATAACATCTCTGGATGTTTAATAAATAGTGGTAGACATGCCCTTACAAAACCACTCCTCAACCTGTTTACTCAGGTTGAGCTACAGTTTTTTTCCCTAAAGTTTTGAACACCACACTTGTGATGTATCTCCATAACGGTGGTCCTACCATCATCCTCAGGAATTACAGACCCATCCCTTCTAGAAAGCATCAGCTTGACTTACCTTATGAACTATAATATAAACAATCTTATTAGGCTTGGCTTTGTCAAGGGAAGATACCGCCTAAGGAATCTGGTTAACGTCTTTAAGAGGTTTACTCATAGTGTCGGCAGTGGTCATGCTGACAACACAAAATATCTACATCTGGCCATGGCATTCAAGATTATACCCCATGCAGGCATAAGTACGTTAAGTGTTTTTAACAAATTGATAATAATGGTAAAATGGCTAGAAAACTGGATCAATAACAGAACCCACATAGTATGGATGGTAGGCACCTCATCAGAAAGTATGAAGTTAACCAGTGGTATCCCCTAAGGCTCAGTGATGGAACCCCTCCTTTTTAACATTTACTTTTCCAATCTCCAGACTGGAAACCAGGGCCTCTGGCTAACTAAGTTTGCAGATGATGACAAACTGGGAGTTCCTATCAAACTCCCCACTGATACATAAAGTTTTCCACTAGAACTCATACTCATAAATAACTATTGCACTGAAAACTGACTCAAATTAAATGAAAAGGTACAACACTATCACACTCTAGCATACAGTACAGGTAATATCCCACTGTAAAATGAAAATGTAGTTAGGTTCCTTGGAACATGGAATAATTCCCTGGCTTTCAGCCATCATGTGACTACAGTAGTCAGAGGATCCTTCTCCTTAGTGCTGACAATTGCCAAGAGAATGTAATTCGGATCTAAAGAGGTCATAGTTTCCTTATATTCAATTTGATTAGACCTATTATTGCATGCAGCATCCCCTTTGGCCCTTTGGAATCTAGTGAACAACTAAAGGGAACCCAGGGGCTCTGAACTAAGAAGATCACGGGTTTAAAGATCTTAAGCACCAAGAGAGGATAGAAACACTATATTTTTATTCAGTATTTCATAGACATTTGAGGGGATACCTATGTCTTGCTTTCCATTCCATTTCGAATCTAGTTGCCCTGGATCTCCTGTATCTCCACAAGTCTAATATTTCCACAAACAGTCCATCTATGGACTTACATCATCAACAGCAAATCAACTCAATGCAGTGGAGATACAGATGTATCATGCAGTACATCCCCCACCTACAGAGCAGACTGACTCTTGTTAAGCAGGGCAACACAGTATCAGCGTTCAAATGAAGCATGGAAGATTGGATTTGTACCTACAGATTTACCCCCAAATTGATGGGCCTGGCCTTCCTAGAAAGCATGATCGGGCATAATGCTAAATTGTCATGAATTCTCAGTCAAAGGTAGTCCGGGAAAAGACAACATTGTTCTGGTCATAATATTTAGGTAAATGACTGTCAAGCTGCAGATTCACATTATACTTAAAAGCTTGGTATGCATTAAGACTCAGAGGAGTTTGGACTTAGGCATAAAAAGGAGCTCTAGGTCCATACAGAATATAACTGTGGGGTATTTACATATCATAAGAAGTAGAAAGATTTATTGCTATAGAATGGCTGCTCTTCCTTGACCTTTCCTGTCATTTGCCTTTACTCAAGTTTCATGGTACTATTGTGGTTGAATTTTACTCCTTAGGAATTATAATTTAATCTATGGTACAGAGTAAGAGTATTAGAAACTGGACAGGACATGATTCTATTGCTAGTTATGGTTATAATCATCAGGTTTGTTTTCCTAAAAAATGTGTTCAAGTTTGTATTTCAAATTATTATGATTTGTCCATTCTAGAAGAAAGGGAATGCAGTGGAAAAGGAACATGGGTTAGCTGGAGTGATGGTGTCTGCAGCTGCAGCTGCAATCATGGTAGATGGTGAAGGCAGCCCTTATGGTGATTATGCCTGTCTTTTTCATGAATGTTATCATAAGAATCAACTTGAAGAGGGCTGTCACTGAAACTAAACAAATATTGTTTTTGGACAAAGATGCCATATCTCCAGATAATTACTTTGTAGACGGAATAATAACTTTAGAACTTGTTTGTAATGAGATATTAGACAGCAGGCACTGTTAGCATAATGGTTACGGTCTTCTCCTCCCATGCAAAAGCTACAAGGTTCGATATTGCCTTTATGGAGTTTGCATGTTCTCTCTGTATGTCTGTGAGGTTCCTCCCACCTCTCAAAAACATGTTGAATGTTACCCCAAGAATGGAGCTGTGGTCTGCAGCAAAGACTCTAGATGGTCCATATCAGAGAAAGAGTTGTGTCATCAACTGTGGTGAGCAGTACTCTCTGGACAGAAGATCAGAGACTGTGTACTATCCCCTTTAGCTAACCAGACACTCAATAATGTAAAAAATTGGCTTTAGGTGATCTGGTCACATTGACTAATATTTGGGTATTGGCATTTGCTGGTTATAAGTGAATTGAGGATCTGGTTTACCCCAACCTATGCTAGTGACCCTTGCTAACTGTGGGAGGAGTGTGTGTGCCCCTATTGCTCAGTGCATGCCTGCCATAAAGCCCAGCAACCCCTGGGTCAATAGGCTACTGTCTTGCAAGTGTCCATTTTCCCACCTTAGGTTATCTAGGATAGGTCTTTTAACCAAGTGCTAGGTGTAAAAAACAATCAACCTGCCAAACATGACTAAGTATTGCTATACTCAATATAGGTTCCTGAGGGGACACAGCTTGGAAATGGATGACATGGTTTAAGGAGGAGGCTGGATATTATCTGTATCCAAAAGACAAGCTGGAAGGGCAGTTTGACAAAGCCATTTTGCTTGGGATCCAGAATCTATGACTCTGGAGGAGGACAGACTAGAAAAGGCATGGGAACTGTGGTGAGTGACAGGCTTTAGAAGACAGTGAGGGATGTCATCAGAAGTAGTGGAAGACTCCATGGCATTCTGACTCCAGTGTAAGGATAGGGCACTTTTCATAATCTCAGCCTATGCCACACAGTAGAGTTGTGATAGTGAAGAAAAGAGTGCATTCAGACAGCAGTTGCAGACGTTAATAGACAAAGCAAGAAAACATTGCCGTTGATAATGGGTGACCTGAATGCACCTACCAGGACAAACAGAATAGGATATGAGGACTGCCTAAGTCCACATGGGTAAGGCAACATGAATGAAGAAGAAGAGGCCATTCTAGACTAGAAAATGGCTTGGTAATGACCAATATATGATTAAGCGAGGCAGACAGTCACAAAATGATATATAAGAATTACCAACGTGCAGCTCAGGTAGGCTTCCTCCTACTAAGGAAAGGGAACTGGGTTAAAATCAGTAATTGCAAAGTTATCCCCAATGAAACAGTCAGCCCACAACATAAACCACGGTTGCCATAATCAGTTGCAAGCAGTAGTCAGAAAAGGCTCTAAGGTCAATAGACACTAGGCTGAAGACCTGCAAGTTGACTAGAGAGAAAGCACAAGAGTTTAAAACATTACTCAGGGTTCTAGCACCTCAGGAAGAAGCAGGGGAAATAGGCAGAGATGAAGAAGAATGTCAGCTCCATAAAAGAGAATGTGTGATGACTCTAGAACTAATATATGTCTGAGCCAGGTATGGAAGTAAGGTACATAACTCATTCAAGCCTATACTGCCTTTTTCATTTACTTCCAGTTCCTTATGGCATCCAAAACGTTTTGGGTCTAGCTTCATTTACTAACTGACTTATCAACTAATAATATGTAATATTAGAAAATGCAAGGAGTTATTAACAAAATGACACCAAGATTGTTAATCTAGGATGCCTCACAGCAGAGAAATTAACCACTGTTCGTTATTCATTATTCAGACTTTCATATTTATGTTCATATTTTCATTACTGAGATTTCTACATGTTATTGAGGGGTATGGTGTGCTCTGCCATGGTGGGAAACAGGAAAATCCATGTATGGTGTGCTCTGCCATGGTGGGAAACAGGAAAATCCATTTTCAATGTCCATTTATAAAATACCATACCTGATATATTGCTGTTTTTAGTAATTATGAAAATAAACACTATTTCCATATGTACTTCATACTTCAAAAAAAGTTTTGCATGATATCAGGTGAAACCTTAGATATTGTTGAAGAAAACTGCCTTTCAAATTTGCACTAAAAGTTGCACATCTTGAGAAATATTTAGTGTTATTTACATTGCTAGTTATATCATTAAGCATGTTTTCATATTTCTGTAAATATCCCAATAAGCATTCACTCATAGAGGAATTTACTGTGGTCATGTGAAAACATATGTCTGATGAACAAAAATGTTATAACAATATATGTCTAGGTTATACAATTTCCAAGATATTACAAATTGTGAAAATTTAGAAAAAAATATACTTTTGGGTTTGTCTGCATTATAATATGTTATATTATGGGTTTACCTCAACCCATCAAAATTACATTTCAATGAAACGTAATCAAGCAAACTCCTTTTCGCAAAAGTGCATTTTTTGAAAATGCACTTTCGCGAAAAGGCAACTAAGTGAACCGCAATGGGGGCTGTTGTGTAGATCACAGCACAGCAGGGATAAGGGAATATTCACTTTTCCCCACTGTAGTGCGATACCGGAGTAAGAATATAAAAGTAGCGAAGGTGTGGGGGGGTGCGGTCCCCCACAAGGGGGTGCAGGGGGGCTTGTCCTCCACATGGGGGTTGTGTTATTTTTTTGGGGGGGTTGTTTTCAGTTTATTTCTTTTTCCCGAAAGTGCATTTTTGAAAAAAATGCACTTTCATGAAAAAGAGTTCTGATTAAGTTTCGCTGAAACGCAATTTCGATGGGTTAAAGTAGACCCATTATAGTGTTTATCGAAAAACTATTAATGCACTGACTATTATCACTGCAAAGAATACTTTTTATTTTTTAGGAAATGCTCTGGAATGCAAGACATGCATTGACCGTTAGAGGTAAAACATTCCATACCACTTGGGTGTTAATGAGATAAAGAAAGCTGGTGGTGGGATGCAGAAGTCGAGGAAGTCACCAAAACAAAGACGGTTAGAGAAATAGAATGCAAAACTGAAGGCACAGGAATGAAACTGAGTACAGCTAAGATAGTTGCAATGATAACAAATAGGGGAATATAGAAGAAGATGAGAACTGAGATAGAAGGGAAAACAGTGGAACACTTATCTGGGAATGGCGGTTAAGGAAAAGGGAAGACAAAATGAAGAGATCAAAGCTTGAATTAAAGGATCTGCAAACAAGTGGCACAACATGTCAGGGGTAATGTATAACAGAAGAATGCCAAATAAGCTAAAAAAAGTCAGGTGTACAAAATAGTGCTGTGATCAGTACTATTGTATGATACAGAAAGGCAGAGCAGTTGAGGAAGCTGAAGGTGATGGAGATGAAGTGCTTGAGAAGGGTGGTGGTGGTAGGTGTGAGGTCACCACTGTGGGCCAGTAATCAAGGAACCTCAATCTTCACCACTGACATTGGAGAGGGACGTTCACTTGGAATACAAAGGGATACACTCAGTATTTCCAGATGCAGACCTCTCTCCATCAAGCACAATTTCCCTTAAGAGCACACAGGGAACACAGTCTGCCCAGGGTCTGGATTTCTCCCTCTGTCACCCTAGAGGTCACCAGTAAGACTCTCCACTGGTACAGCTGCAGAGTTAGGTCCTCAGCTGAGTGCCCAAGCCAAGACCTCCACCACTCTCTCTGTGAAACCAGTGCTTTATATCCCTGCTCCAAGTAGCTGACACACACATGCGCACACACACACACACACACACACACACACACACACACACACACACACACGCACTTTGAGATTTGGCTTGCACATACACACACACCTTGGAAAGGCTAGCAGATGTTTACTAGCTATGACCCCTTCTGCCCAGACTATAAGGTAGTTATCACTGCCTGCAGGCACTACAAAGCCAGCTACCTAAGGCTCTTGCAAGGGTACCCAATTATACTGAGTGAAAGTAATATTAATACAATTGGTAATGTTGACCAAACACCATGGCTTTCAGGAGTGGCCAGCATTATCACCAAATAAATATGTGCAAATATTTGCAAAGCTTAAATATTTTCTAAAAAGGACAAGCTACAACGAAAAGTTTAAATATATTTAATAATAAATAATAATAATTATTAAATAATAAAAGAACAAGAAAATACTAAATATCTATTTACAGTAAATACTAGAGTTTCAGCACAGGGAATATTAAAATAGCAAAAATGGAAAGTTTCATACAGTTATAGAAATACAATAGTTAGCTAGTCTCACTATCTATTCCTGATTGACTAAAAGAATTACTGTTCCTACTTACTGAATAGAGCAATCCAAGATGGGTGAGTGGTCCTTGTTATCAGATCCAAGACAGAATACAGAATGCTTCTGAGACTTCAGTCTCCTGTAATATTAAAACATTATTTTTGTACAGAATGAAATCACATACATCCGGTCATCTGACTCTGTTTCTTGCACTATCCCCCATCACTAGAAGCTACCAGGGTTTAGCACCTACGTGCTACAGTACACACTGACAGAGCATTGCTCAGATGTGGTGCAGCTGCTGGAAGTCATAAAAAAACATAAAACCATTCCAGTCTTCCTACAGGAGCTACAACCTATTCTCTAGTACAGACATTGCGTCTCTGGCGCCCTTCAATGCTATGTGATAACATATTTATGGCTTAACCCATAAAATTATTTAATTTCAGATATATGTTAAAGTCAGGTGGATTAACCTCTTCCCTTCCAGTATATGCTGTTACAGTGTATATATTTAATTCAGTTACAATAACACATGTACATTTCTTTTCCTTCCAGCAGGACACATACATTTTAATACAAGCAAACCTCACACATCCATTTTCAGCACAAGCATCTGTACAAATCAGTTTGATATACAATTGACATATAATTATTTACAAAATTCCAGCTAGCTGTGCTGGCATACGTTATACAGCCACTGCCCTACTTCTCCTGGCATGGCTGGCAGTACCTCCTATTGTCACAGTAGGATACATACTAGACAAAGGCAAACAAATTAAGGTATAAGAGCAGAAGCCCAAATAACTCCAATTGAAGAAAAGGTCAAGCACAGCAGGTCATGGTGGTTTAGGTACATGTGCAGAAAAGCAGAAGGCAATCTGATGAAGAAGATTTGAGATAGGTAGGAAGAAGGCAATAGGAAATGAGGGTATTCAGTAAAGAGATGGATAAATTGCATGTGAAAAGACCTGGGATATACACACAGGGCTTAGTTTTGTGGGACTCAGCCAAGACCAGTGTGATTTAGGACAGAAAGATCAGAAGTGTTGGCCTAAGAGCTGCGTTTGATTACCCCACTGAAATGTTACTACTCGCAGTGTCAGGTCCCAACACACAAAAAAAGACAATTCAACATTTGTGAATAATGAACAAGGACCCTACCCCCAAACTTCTTTATACCAACCATGAGATTGCCATATGTTGAAGAACGGGTAATATTACAAGAAAATGCAATTGCAGACTTAGTATATGTATGTTAGGATTTTCTGTCATTTGGTCTCCAAATTCTAAGACTTAGTATTGTGAGTCTTGATATTTTAAATGGTTATTTTGTGCTTGTGTGTGTGTGTGTGTGTGTGTGTGTGTGTGTGTGTGTGTGTGTGTGTGTGTGTGTGTGTTTGTGTGTGGGGTCTATACTATGAAGTCAAACGCACAGGTGTTCGAACATTGTAATATCGAAGCCACTGAACACCGATTTTTTTCGGGCCATTTACGCGGCTTTGCTATTTCCTCCACTGTGGTGCGATCTCATAGTTGGTATATTTAAGTAGGAGGGTGTGGGGGGTTATTAGTATAAGTTTAAAGTGTACATGTTTCTTTTGTTTTTGTACTGGAACAGCGATTTTTTTTTTTGCCTGGGAAAATAATCGGTGTTCTGTGTGTTTGTACTTCTTGCATTTCAAACTTCCTGGTTCGATCGACATCACTATATTATTGTGATGTGATGATATTATATGTGTGTGTGTGTGTGTGTGTGTGTGTGTGTGTGTGTGTGTGTGCGTGCGTGTGTGTGTGTGTGTGTGTGTGTGTGTGTGTGTGTGTGTGTGTGTGTGTCTGTGTGTGTGTCTGTGTGTGTGTGTTTGTGTGTGGGGTCTATAACATTCAAGTAATCGAAGCCACTGAACACCGATTTTTGCTATTTCCTCCACTGTGGTGCGATCTCATAGTTGGTATATTTAAGTAGGAGGGTGTGGGGGGTTATTAGTATAAGTTTAAAGTGTACATGTTTCTTTTGTTTTTTTACTGGAACAGAGATTTTTTTTTGCCTGGGAAAATAATCGGTGTTCTGTGTGTTTGTACTTCTTGCATTTCAAACTTCCTGGTTCGATATTATATCGTTCGATCACTTGTGCATTTGACGATGTGATATAAACCCTGTGTGTATGTGTGTGTGTGTGTGTGTGTGTGTGTGTGTGTGTGTGTGTGTGTGTGTGTGTGTGTGTGTGTGTGTGTGTGTGTGTGTGTGTGTGTGTGTGTGTGTGTGTGTGTGTATGTAATTGTAACATATCATGGCAGATCACATCAAGTAATGTGCCCAAATGAATATAAATACAGTAAATAGGATAGAGACTGTAGAACAGAGTATGTGTGCTGTATCTTTAAGAAGCATTTCATGGACTGAACATGCATATAA
>NC_056737.1:700800154-700897654 GCF_019279795.1 Protopterus annectens | reverse complement strand
GTGTTTTCTCGTCAAAAGAGTACGCTTTAGGCCTTCTTCTCATGGCTGATATGTCAGACTCTGCATTTCTGATGTTTTGATCTAGATTGTGACTGTTAAATTTTGTATCTTACATGCTGTTTGTTCTTTCAGGCATAAGCTTGCTGTTCTGGGCAGCATTAGGAAGTCCTTTTGAAAGGACTCAACATTTCTTATATTTTGCCACTTGAAACATACTTTGGGGATAATTTATGTAAAATTGTTGTAGCAGATTGAATTTACAGAAGTATGCCACTCTTACAAAATGCAGGCCACAACCTATGACCAAGCTAATTTACTTACATTCTTCACCTGTAACCATTTTAATTTTGGCTAGGACTTGTTTCAGCTAGTCATACTTCTGTTTTTATGTAATGCATAGTCTCCCATTTTGCCTTCTGATAGCTGCTGCTTTGTAATCATAGCACTTTTCCTCTGGGGATTTCTGTCTACCTCACAAAAGAATATCGAGAGAGGTCACAGGCAGGAAAAGGAGAGTTTGTTGAATAAAATGTGCATAAGACTGGAAGGTTCAGGAAGCTTGCCATGTCATGTCATAAATAAAGGTTGCTTTCTTTCACTGACTCCATGAACTGATGTTGAAATTCTTTTGGAATGTACTTCTCTTCATAATGTTGGTGTAGATGAGGAAGGTGTGCTTTCCTGTTTTAACAAAGATCAGAACCAAAGAAATTTTTCAGTGAAAACATTACACTCTCATAAGGAGAAAGAATATGAATCATATTTAAAAAAAAATGGAAATTTAGATGATGGTTATTAAGATTGCTGTAAGAAGTGATATGACCCTCGTTTTGTCTGCAATTGAACATGAAGTAATTGATCTACTAAAACACGTTTATTGCACTAAAGTCTGAATGAAAAAAAAAAAAGTTAAACTAGCGAATGTGTGTGATATGCCAGAATTTATTATTATGGATAAGTAATTGTCACAGAATGAAAATAAAACAGTAACAGTCACAGACTACATTGTTATGGTAAAGCAGTTAACAAATATCTATGTGCTTGAAAAATACCTGGGGTGTGTGTGCGAAAATGCCCCCAATGTATACACCTGGAGGCTAGAAGTATTTAGGCTCAAACCCTGTACTTTGGTACAGGGTAAAAAGAGCCTAAAGTCCCTACCCACCACAATTTGTTAGCTTTGGTCAGATTTTTTTTTTGTGCTAAGAAGTTGAGAGCTATGGTGAGAAGTGAGAACTGAATTCACTAAATGATAGACATTAAGTTTCAGTCTTCCTGCTGTTTAAACTGCTGAGTCACCATAGTGGTATGTTGCACTGACTGTAGTGTATAGTGTTCTGGGTTCAAGACTTGCCAGTAACTTGCGTGATAATAAAACAACATTTTATTCTAACAACTTTCCAAAATTATACAAGCAATGTTTAAAATGTGTCCCTGTTTTTTGACCTTTTGCTCCCTACCAAAAAAAAAAATCTGAAATTGAAAATAAGTGTGAGAAGCTGTGCAAGATGCCTATGGCTTACGCTACTGTCCTTCTGTTTATAGTTTGGGTGTGGAAGTAGGCTTTTATGATGGAAATGTTCTGTATTGGGCAGTTTTGTAATTATTGGTTCATGCATTTTCTTTCATTGCCTACAATACAGTGTACTGGAAAAATGTTCAAACAATAAATTTAAAATGTGCTCTGTCTAACAAGTATGCTGTATTATAGAAGGAATATAACTTAATAAAGTCAGGAAGGTGTATTAAAGAAAAGAACACATATATATTTCTTGTTTTGTGTGCAAGGGGCCAATGATGTGAAAACGGACAAAAGGTAATCTTTATCTCTTTATCCACCACTGGCCAAATGCATTTGCTTTGGATGTGGTGTAGGTTTCAATGCTGTTTCAATGAATGTCAGTTTTAAGGGCAGAGAAGTTTTAATGCCAACTTCCAAGTCTGTTTTCATTGTGAGACAGTATTGTTTTGTTTATCAGATGTCTGTTAGTGTTTGTGCATTGATATGCTGCAAAATGTAAAAATAAAATCCAAATAATCATTGTAGAAGTAAAGCAGGATGCACACATTAGTGTTTATGGCAAATGGGGCAAAACAGCCAGGCAATGGGACATTAGAATGGCTGCAGGGGGACTCTGGTGCCATATTTTGGTTGTCTGTTCTTCAGTTTGTGTTTGAAAGTTGGTATCCCACAATTCCATTGACGTGGGCGGGGTTACATAGTTATGTATGAAAATTAGATGTTAATCAACGTACAGATTTGTACCTATTTTTCATGGCCCTTGTCCAGATTTTTAATGTTTCCAGGTTGAGAGGTATGAGCCAGGGATATTATTGGGTCCCATGGAAGCTGTATTCTTGGCATTGGACAATGCAGCTTTAACCTGTGCTGCAGTAATGCTGGGTGCCTGGCATTCTTCCGGTATTGTGACTGGTCCTTTAGGGGGAAGACAGGGGTAAAGTTGACATTGAATCTTTGGGCCAGTATTTTGGCAATATCTGTTGGCTCAGTATAGGAGGTACCATTGTGCAGTAACTCAGAATAAATCTGGGTATTGCCATGGAGATTCTTGATATGACTACAGAAGGCTTTGTGATTTGTTTTTAGTGTCTGCCGCAATTCTGCCTTCATAGCTGGCTTTAGAGGATTTGATAAGGAATATCAACTTTTTGTTGAGGCTAATAAGGGAGTTTTTCCAGTTTTGGGACTTCACCTTTTTCTGCAACAGTTTCTTCCTTTTGTTGTACAGTTTATTAATGGCAGGGGACCACCAAAGTGACTTCCTTTTTTTGGAGAACAGCATCTTGGTTCTGTTGGGTATGGCTAGTTCCATGCATCTATGTACATGTTTGTACAGTGCATTGGTGCATAATTTGGCAGTCATGCAGATATTTTCCACTGGCATGGGTGCCGTAACATTAGCCACCTCTGTGTTTTTAGGAGCCCAAAGTCAGCTTTGGAGAAGTTTTTCAAGGTGGTTACCTTTGCGGGGGTGTGTGGTTGAGATGTGGATTTCCATGGTGATTAGTTTATGGTCGGATCTGACAGGGGATGGATTGACTACTGGTGTAGTGCAATGGTCACCCATGTTAGTAATAACCAGGTCAAGGATGTTGTTTCCTCTAGTGGGGGGTCAGAATGAGCTGGTCCAGCCTATTGGAATTGATAAATTCCAGGAAGCGTTGGGCTAGTGTATTAGTGCTTGAGTAGTTTTCCCAATTGATGGAGGGGTAGTTAATATCTCCTAGTATGAGAGTGTTGGGTTGGACCTTGATAGATTCTAGGGTGCTTAGGAATGTGAAGTGAGTGTCTAGGGACATGGTTGGGGACCTATAGCAGGCTATGACCTGGATCGCCATCTTACCCATTGTTAGTTATACCTGAAGTATCTCAGATGCGTTATGCTACTAGTCTGGAGGTGTGAATATCCTTTATGAATATGGAGACACCACCGCCCTTGGAGCTACCAAAAGGTGTGGAATGAGTTATAGTCTGGTAGTGCACAGGTGCTTTCTGCCGCTTTAAACCAAGTCTCTGTTACAGCACAAATGTTGATGTTCTCCATTTTGAGAAATGCTTCGAGCGAGTGCATCTTGACATTCAGACTTCTAGCACTGAGCAGCATGACCCTCAGATTGCATTTATTTATAGCTGCTACAGTGGTAATATGGTCTTTGGAACACTGCCTAAAAAAGGCACTATAGGGGTGCAAGAGCCTTAGCCAGTACCCGGAAGCCCAGGGGTGACAGATGCAGGCCATCTCTAGCAAAGCATCGAGGTCTGTCAGTCATGTCATCCCAAGCAGACAGATACTGGATACCCCTTAGAATGACAACAGAAACTTAGACAATTTTTAAAGTCAATCATTTTTTGTTTGTACTGTGGTATCATTCTGGGTGACGGTAGGATACTGCACCTGCCTGGTCACATAATCCGAGAGCTCCACCATGTCTCTTTACAAGTAGTCCAGGGAGGTGCATCACTCACATGGACAATGACAGAGCCATACTTGTACTTGCTGTGGAGTGACCTAAGTGCATGTGTTATGTGTCGGATTCTGGCACCTCATAGACAGCCAAATGTTATATGCTTCTTATTCAACCTAGTGAGTGGGACATCTGTGTGCGTCACTATTGAGTCACCTATGATGGGCGTATTCAGCAAGGTGTTTAGCCTAGGGAATTAGGTTTAGGGGCACACTGTGGAGATGAGCTATGTGTCCTGTGGTTTGTTCTGTGTTGTGGTGGTCGAGTGCATTTCTGTCTTGGATGTCTCTGCTCTTTGGGTAAATTTCTATTGAGACCCTCCATGAACATGGGTGTGTGGTTTGTGTTTTTATGTGAGAGATGTGATGGTGGGTGTTCTGTAGGGCTATGTGTTCCATGTGGTGTGATGCAGGTGTTGACCTTCTCCTCTTGACCAGCTAGTTTGGTCTTGGCAGGAGAGTGTGTAGCTTCCAATTTGGTGATATAAGTGCATCTCTCACAAGTCTGAGTGTTGGGAGGTAAGAGGAGAGGATTGGCTGTGTACACGAGGCAGTTGCTACACTGCCTCAGAATGCCCAAGTGCACCAGGTTAATATGAGAAAGCACATGGAACTGCCCTTTAATCAGGTCTGGAGGGGTGGTCATAACTGCTAAGTACTGGTGCTATTTCCATGAAGAACAACTAGTGCTGATGGCAGTAAGATGTGCTACAATAATTGCTACAAAAACCTGTTGAAGTGCAAAGTGATTAAGCTATTTGAAGTACAAGAGAGAAAGAATTTGCAATATTCAAGGGAAAAACTGAACAGCAGACTTTCTGGCACCAGTAATAGTTTACCTCAGCTCGGCACTGCTAGACAGAGCTTAAACAAGCCCGCACAAACACAGGCTTTTAAACCAGAAAGTTGAAGGGGATAGAAAAATTGCCCAAACAGTCAGTAAACTACAATTTCTGAGCCAGAAACCACTCCTCCTGTGGTAGATAGGCTACCTAGTGTTTACCACTCGCACTGATAAGCTAAAAGGCTTCCCTCCAACACAGAAAGGCTTGGGGGGGGGGCTCAGAAGCTTACAAACAGTCCTGGATACAGCAAATCTGTATCTGGACTAGACTAGTTACAGGAAAGATGGGAAACAAGCTTAGAGCTTTTTTTTTTTACATACATAATATCTATAATCTATATATATATTATATATATATATATATATATATATATATATATATATATATATATATATATATAATATATATATATATATATATATATATATACATTGCTTTCCCCTTTGGGAAAAACCCAGTTCCCATGAATTACCACATTGATGTTAGTCCACTGAACACAGAAGGGGTTATAAGAGATCTCGGAAAACAGGTTGACAGCTACCTTTCTTTTCACATTACCACTGTGGTCAGAAAGTCCTTCTATGTGGCACATCTCATTACTGAAGGTTTTGCATCCAGGAAGAAAGAGGTCATTGTCTCCCTCTACTCTTTCCTCATTAGGCCAATCATCGAGTACAATGCCCCATTTGGCATGTACCTCACTAGACACCTACAACAACTGTAGAGGCCACAAATGTACCTCACAAAGAGGATCCTAGGCCTTAAACACTTTTCCTATATAGAAAGACTCAAGCAACACCAGCTATTCTCTATCTCATATAGTCTACTAAGAGGCCATCTCTGCTTGACTTACAAAGCCATGCCTGACCCAGCTCTGTTAGAAATGCTGCATCTAAAGAAATCCCAATCCTTCTGCACCACATGCTCCAGAGACCTCAACCATATTACCACAATTAACAGAACATGCTGGATGGACAGATTCATAACCCAGAGACTGCCCATGCTATGGAGCAGACTTCCCATACATGTCAAGTAGAGCACCTCGCTGACCCTCTTCAAGAGAAACCTTGATGACTGGATGGGAAACAGAAAATTCACCCCTGGATAACTCCAGTGGCTCTACTTGACAGAGGCACTGGGAACTAAGATTGGGTGGCACTATGCCAAGATAATCCTATGGCTACACTTGTAAAGTCCCCAGGGCCATTAGCCTAGTACACACCTATGAACCTATGAAGTATTGAAATATTGGCACTTGAAATGCTGACTGCTGATAAGCTGAAAAAAATTTATTTTTTTTTTGCAGGGGGCTTGTGACCCCCCTGCACCCTCCCTATCATGGGCAGCAAGCCCATCACACCCACAGAACTTATATATACGAAGTCCAAGATCGCCACACCTCAGGAAAAATGGAATATTCCAAGAAATGGCATTTTGGGCTTAATATATACAAGTCCAATCTTGTGGCCATTCATTCGCAGCATTTTGGGACTCATTCTTGGGGTCCCAACATTTTAAATGGTTACTACACATATTTCTGTATATCTCTATCTATACTCATTGACAGATATATATATATATATATATATATATATATATATATATATATATATATATATATATATATCATTCAAGCCTATTGCACCTTTTTTGTAAACTTCCAGTTCCTGATGGTGTCCAGGCCTTTTTTGGATCTGGCCTCTTTAGTTAAGTTATTCACCAGCTAATAAAAGGCAGAATTAGAAAGTGCAAGGAGCTATGAACAAAATGACACTAAGACTGTTAATCTGGGATATCCTGCAGTACAGAAATGAATCAATGCTTGTCACCTATTATTCATACATTCATATTTATATTCATATTTTCACAACTGAGAGGTCTGCATCTTATTGAGAGGAATGGTGAGATATGCCATGGTATGAGTTAAGGAAATGCATTATCAATGTCTGTTTATATTGTACTATATGATAGACAATCATCTCGATCCAAGGTTTACACTGCCAGGTGGCTATCCCTGACACGGTATATTGCTAATTATTTGTTAGTAATTATGACAATGCACAATATTTCCATATGTACTTAATACTTCAAAAAAACAAGTGACTTACAAACTGTTACATGACATCACATGAAACCTTAGATGTTGAAGAAAACAAGCTTTGATATGTGTACTGTAAATTGCACATTTTGAGAGACAGTGAATTATTTATATTGCTGATTATACAATTAAGCATGTGTTTTCATATTTCTGTAAATATCTCAATAAATATGCATCCAGAGTAGAATTTATTGCTGTCATGTGAAAACTTATGTCTAGTTAACAAAAATTTTCTAACAATATACATCTAGGTTGTATAATTTCCAAGAAGTGAGAAATTGTGAAAGTTTTGCAAAAATATAATTCTAAGTCTGTATTGACATTTGATTAAAAAGGAAAGTCCGACTGGGTAGGAGCCCATTTACAGCAAAGGCCAAGGAGAAAAGCTCCAAAGTATTACAAAACATTTTAAGAAAAATAATAAAAAAACAACTACAGTTTAAATAATTATACCAAATTAGACATAATATGTAAACATTCATTAAGAAGAGATACAAGTTATATGACACTGATTTAGGAGTGACAGAAATGTTATCCAGTTTATAAGGAAATTAAAGTTAGTATAATACAACCAGGAATTGCATACGAAGTGAGAGAAAAGCAGACCTATGGCACATTTAGAGAGAAACTGATAGAAATAAGGAAGTGAATGAAGAAGGGAGAGTAAGGAGATGTAAGGTATGAAAATGTGTTTGTTCACATTTAGGGATAATGGTTTATCTTGGTGTTGAGCAAGAACAGAGACAGTTTTTGGCCACAAAGTCTTTCAGAATAGATCTGAAAGACAGGAGGGAGGGTATTGACCTGATGGATGGAGATTAAGAGTTCCAGACCTTAGCAACATGACATGAGTAGAGACAATACCCAGCAGCTTTGATAGGTTTGTGGACAGACAGGAGTTTTTAGTCACTGGATTGTAATGACTGACTTGGAACATAGTTGTGTAGAATGTTACTTAGTGCTGGACAAGTAGATGGATTCTGGATAATTTTGTAGTTGTTAAGTAGCTGTGTATATGTTAGTTGATAGAGTTGTTCTAACCAATTTAGGCTTTTTAGTGCTACAGAGTGGTAGGTTCTGAAAGGGGTATTTGCTGCAAATTTAGTAACTTTGTTATAGCATTGTACATGTTTTGATTTTATTAATGCCTGGAAGGTTAGTAAGGCTAGGAGTGCCATAAGGAAGTGTGGGGAGGAGATAAGTAGTGGTAAATGTAGCTTTAGTTGCTCTCATTGTCAATAAGGAGAAATTAAGCATAGGCACTAAACAGCCTATAATTGCAAAGTACCTTGCAAAGGTAAGAGAAAACAGCTCTTAAACTTTACAAAAAAGCACCTAAACAGGCATGTCCAAGGGTTAGCTTCTGGTGATTTCTCCTGTCCACCTGGTGAATCTGGGCATACTGGGGCAGTGCGGCAACTGCCTCATGTACACAGATGATCCTCTCCTCCTACCACCCAACACTACAACCTGCGAGAGATGCACTTACATAGCCAAACTGGAAGCGAAGCTCTCTTTGGCCAAGATTGTGCTAGACAGTCAAGAGGAGAAGGTTAACACCTGCATTACACCTCAAGCAACTCATAGCCCTTCAAAACCCACACCATCAACACATACACATAGCAACACTAAACCCACATATGCGGAGGCCCTTAACATTAACCTGCCCAAGCAACAAGAAACTTCGAAGTTGAAACACAAACAAACACCAGTCACAACCAAAGTGACACATAGCTCACAACACCAGTGTGCCACCCAACAACAGCCCCTACGGCAAGACAATGTACCCAACCCTTTAGTCATAGGTGACTCTATAGTCAGGCACACTGATGTCCTACTCACCAGGCTAAACAAGGAGAAAATTACAGTCAGCTGCCTGTCGGGTACCAGGATCCACCACATAACGCATGCACTCAAGTCACTCCACAACAAGTACAAATATGACTCTGTCATTGTCCATGCTGGAGTGAATGACTTGAGACATACCTCCCTGGACTACATGAAAAGAGACATGGAAGAGCTCTTGGATCATGTGACCCAGGCAGGTATGACCCTAGCCCTGTGTAGCATCCTGCCTTCACCCAGAATGATACCACAGTATACAGACAAAATGATTGACTTCAAAAATTGGCTAAGCTTCTGGTGTCATTCAAAGGGGATCCAGTATTTGTCTGCCTGCGAAGACATGATTGACAAACCACAGTGCTTTGCCAGAGATGGTATGCACCTGTCACCCCTGGGATTCTGGTTACTGGCTAAAGCTCTTGCCACCCCTATAGTGCCTTTTTTAGGCAAGGTTCAAAGGATAAAACCACCACCGTAACAGATACAAGAAAGCAAAATCTGAAGGTAATGGTACTCAATGCTAGAAGTCTAAACCTCAAAATGCACTCTCTCGAGGCACTCCTAAAAATGGAGAACATCCATATCTGTGCAGTAACTGAGACCTGGTTCAAGGCTCCATAGAGCACCCCTGCAATACCAGGCTACAATTCTTACCACACTTTTTGGCCACAAAACCAAGACCAAAACACTAAAGGTGGAGGAGTGTCCATATTCACCAAGGATATTCACACCTCCAGGCTAGTTGCCCAACACAATGCATTTGAAATTCTCCAGGTGTAACTAACACTAGGTAAGACTGCAATCCAAATTGTAGCTTGCTACAGATCCCCCACCATGCCCCAAGATTCTCACTACACCTTTCTAAACATACTGGAAAATATTAAGATACAACCAAACACCCTAATACTGGGTGATTTCAACTACCCTGCCATTAATTGGGAAAACTACTCAGGTACCAATGGTTCTTGGAATTCATAAATTACAATGCCCTGGATCAACTAATCCATTGTCCCACCAGGGGCTCCAATATCCTAGACCTGGTCATTACCAACATGGGAGATAGATGCTCCACACCAGTGGTCACCCCCTCATTGGTCAGGTCTGAACATAAGCAAATCACCTTTGACATCCACATCCCACCCCCACCCCCCAGTAAGGAAAGCTCCTTAAAAAACTTCTCCAAAGCCAACTTCATGCTACTGAAGTCAGAAGTGACAAACTTCACAACACCCATGCAGACGGGATCTGGAAGTTCGACTGCAGAATCCTACGCTAAGGCACTGTACAAGCACATCCACTCGTGCATGAATCGTGCCATCCCAAATAGAACCAAGATGCTCTTCTCCAAAAAAAGGAGGCAAATCTGGTGGTCCCCTGCTATAAACAAACTATACAACAGAAGGAAGAAACTGTTGCAGAAATGAGGAAAATCTGATTATTTATTTTAAGGTTGGGGATTTTATGTATAGGTTGTAATGTCATCATGGGTTGAAGCAGGTTTAATGATTCAAAAAGTTTTTGTGTTAGTGCTATGGACTATTTAAAGGGTTCTATTAGATTATATGACGTCATAGTATTGTTGTTTAGGAATGGCAATGCTTTGGGGTTTATATCCAAGCTTTTGGCATGTTTAAAGTATATTTTTACCCAGTGCGGATACCAAGCTTTGTCTGATATATTGTTGCTTGCAATTGTCAGAATTCTGTTGGCGTTTATAATTAGATAGTAGCTTTCAAAGTTTGGTAGATCTAGTCCACCTTTGTTTTTAGGGGTCATCAGCGTTTCATATGAAATTCTATTCTTTTTGGGTTCCCATATAAATTTCACAAATTCAGTGTGGATCTGCTTAAAGAATTTTTTGGGTATGCTTAGTTGGGAGGACATGAATATGTATAATAGTTTGGGTAAGATATTCATTTTTATAATCGAGACTTTGGCTAATGGTGGTAATTTCAGATTTTTCCATCTATTTAAGTCTAATAGGATGTGGTTCCATTTTTGTTTTATGTTATTTGAATAAAAATCTTTGTTGTCTGTGGAGAATGTAATCCCCAAGTATTTAATTATTTCTTCAGTTTTTACTTGTCCTATCAGAGGTAGAAGTGACAAAGGTTTAGGGGTTTTCAAGGGGAAGATGTTAGTTTTTTTGATGTTCAATTTGTAGTTTCATATTGTGGAGAAGTCTTTAATAACAGATATTATTTTCTTTATGTCCGTAGTTGGCATTGTACAATAGATGTTGAGGTAGTCCGCAAATGCTGATAAGCAAATTTTGGTGTTATATATTCTTGGGGAGTTATGGTATATATTTTGTTTTATATTTAAAAAAAGGGGTTCTAGATACAGGTTAAACAATAACGGAGATAGAGGGCATCCTTGACGTGTTCCATTTCTGAATTCTTTTAGACCAGGTTTTGTTTATATATAGTGATGTGTAGGGGTCATTATATAATGTTTGTAAGGTTTGAATAAATTTTGGGGGTATATTAAAGTAAGGTAGAATTTGAAATAGAAATTTTGCGTTAACTCTATCAAAGGCCTTATGGGCATCTATGACGAGTGTGTATATGTTTAGGTTGTTTTGGTTAGCGTATGATATTAGTGTGTGTAATGTTAGTGTATTGTCACTCGGTTGTCTGGATTTTATAAAACCAGATTTTTCACTAGAGATAATTTTATCCATTAGTGTTTTCATTCTGTTAGCCAGAATAGATGTTAGAATTTTGGTATCAATATTTAATAATGATATGGGTCTGTAGCTATCTGGATTTTGGGGATCTGCCTTTTCTTTGAGTAAAAATATCGTTTTGGATGTAGTAAAGTGTATATAATTAATTTTATTGTTTATTATGTAGTTTAATATGTGAAATAGGATTTGCGCAATGGTGGGGTAGAATATTTTATAGAATTCCGCTGTGAGACCATCTGAGCCCAGTGATTTATGAGATTTCAATTGTTTGATTGTTGATGGTATTTCATCTATGGATATTGGTTCTATTAAATCTTTTTGTTGTTTCATGTCAATTTTTGGAAAATTAAGTGTTTGTAAAAAGTTTCTGTTGTTTTCATTTAGGGGTAGGGTTTGTTGGTCTCCATATGTTTGTGAGTATATGTCTTCAAATATGTTAATAATATCATCATTTTTGGGGTAATTCTTATTCTCGTATGTTATTTCAGAGATTTGAGAGAATACTTTTGACTGGTTAATAATTCTTGCTAGTGCTCGCAATGGTGTTTGAACGTGATTAGCATATTTAGCTAGTATTTTGGTTTCATGGAATGATAGGTTATTATTGTGTAACAAGTAAAGGTCTTTTTGACATTTGAGTAGTTCTGTTTCAGTTTGTGTATTGAAATTCTTTATTAGTTCCTGTTCCAATGCCTTTATTTTTAGTTTCCAATTGTTGTTCCTCTCCGAGTTGGATTCTTTTATGATATGTTGCTTTTTGAATAAAAATTCCCCTAATTTGGGCTTTTGTTGCCACCCATTCGATATCTGGGAGGTGTTGCTGTTTTGATAGGTTTGCCAGAGTTATTTTAAGGGTATCTTGTATCTCTTTGATTATTTCTTTTTTAGTTAAAAGATTGGGGTTCAGGGACCAATTATATCCTCTGTTTAGTGTGTAATTCTTAGGGTTCTTAATAAGGTTTAGGGTGATTTTAGAATGGTCAGATAGGTATCTTGTATGTATATTTACTGTAGGGTCTAGAGTAATTAGTGTTTCTGAAATAAAGAAAAAACTCAATTCTCGACCACATTTTATGACAGTTGGAGTAGAACGTAAATTTGTTTGAATTATTTGGGTTATTACCATATTTAAAGGGATCATACAGATTAAAGTCGTATTTAAGTTTGTTTAATGCCATCGAAGCCTGTTTATTGTATGACAAATGTAGACTTGATTTATCTTGTTTTGGGTTTTGATAAATATTCCAGTCCCCTCCCAGAATCATATAGTGATTATGGTATTGACTTAAGATAGGGTACAATGATGCAAAGAAGGAGTGTTGATTATTACAGGGTGCATATATGCTGAGTAGTAAAATGGGTTTAGGATATGCAGGAGTTCAGAGGATTACATAGCACCATCTTCCTTCTTTATCTATTTTGGTTTCTGTGATTTTATCTTTGTATTGTTTCTTAATAATTATAGCTACTCCTGCACTATTGGTTTTGCCTTCTGAAGCTATAATTTCTCTTATCCATTTTTTTCCTTTGATTTCTGACCATTGTTCTATGGTTAGATGGGTTTCTTGGATTAATATAAAGTTTGCCTTAGCTTGCAAAGTGATGTAAAAACAACTTCCTTTTTTTGTTGTTCTGGAGCCCTTTGATATTCCATGAGTCAAATTCCCACATTTACATAATTTCTTGGTTTATGTATGTAGTCTTGAGATTTGAATATAAACATCAGAATGTGTTCACTTTTTATCAAAAACATGTTACAAAAGCATTCTCTTATTCCCGTCCCTTCACTGTGCCTAACCACTAGCTTCCTGGACCGGGAATTAAGCAGGGTCTGAAAAGAATGAAATTTTTGTGTGTTTGAGTTTGAAAATGAAGAGAAGATTAATAACCCTGCATGACTTGTCACTACTTGTACAAAGCCTACCCAACTCATTCCCCAAAAGAAAAACACTGCTTTTGTAACCTAAGTCTCCTCTTATGACTTTTATTATGTAATATTATAATTTAGACAACATGTCAATAACCAACTTGGTTTTGGATAAAGCAGGGTACACCAATTCAAAGAGACTACTTCAACAGTATTTACATATTTTCTAACTCTAAACTGTTACCTCATTATTTTTAATAACAATACTAGTAATAAGTATTTGTTCCCGGTCTAATCCTCCTCTATGTTTGGTCCTTACCCCCCTTGAGGGGGGATTTCTCGGCTCTGTTTATTTCCCTCCTTAGTTTGAGAGTAGATAGGTTCTGTATTTACAAATTATTATGTTGCTTTTTCTCCATTACAAAGATAGGGTGTATATCTGCTATTGTATACGAGCTTGTGTTATACCTTCTTTGTAGATGTTTCTCGTTTTGGTCATCCCTTTTACTTTTATTGTCTCCCTATATTCCTTAGTCCTGTGATCCATCTGTTTATTCTCTCGGTTCATTTGTTTATTTATTTATGCTTTTTCCTTCCCTTCCTTTTCTTTTTTTTTTTGTGTGGTGTAAAATAAGAAGTTATGTACCTACCATAACGTTCCATGTTAGTTGTCTTTTTCTCACCTTCTTTCTTGCTGGATAGTTTGAAGCCGATCCTCGGCTCCGACTCGGCCAAAACTAAAGCTCGAGAGCTAATTCCACCGGCTCGAGGCTCCCCTATATCCCACAATGCTAGGCGGTAACTACTCAGATCTCGTTTGATAACTATACCAAGCAATCCTAGTCTCCATAGAATGGAGTAGGGAAACCCACCTCAAAACAATCAGCGTAAAAAGTATCGCAGACCGCAGTAAGGATAAAAGAGGTGGAGAAACGTGTGGGAATGACAACTTCCAGAGGAAGAACACAAACTGAATTCCTGTCGGTCTGTCCAGGCTTGGGGGAAGGAGGGTGGGACGCAAGAAAGAAGGCGAGAAGAAGACAACTAACATGGAACGTGCATAACTTCTTAATGTTAAGTTGTCAATCTCGCCTTCATTCTTGCTGGATGGGACCGCGTCCCTAGCACCTTATCCCGGGTGGCCAATCGGAACAGACTCTTGAGAACAGTGGAACCAAAATTGGCACGGCTTCTGGAAACCAATTCCAATTTGTAATGTGAAATGAATGTATGAGGAGAAGCCCAGGTGGCTGCTGCACAAATGGAAGCTATTGGCAGCCTATCCTGAAAAGCTATGGATGTAGCTAATGCCCTAGTTGAATGAGCTCTAGGTCTTGAGGGTAGTTTTTGGTGTCTGATCTCATAGATGAAGGTAATTGTAGAGGTGAGCCATCTAGAGAGGGATACTTTAGTAACTGGAAGGCCCAATTTCCCTTCCGCATATGACAGAAACAATTGATTAGATTTCCTGAATTGTTTAGTCCTGTCTAAGTAATATCTAAGTTGGCGATGAACATCCAAAAAATGTAGCTTTTGTTCTGACCTGTTCGAATAGTTAGGGAAAAAGACGGGGAGATCAATAATTTGGTTTAGGTTTATTTGAGAGGAGACTTTAGGCAAAAAGGATGGATTAGTATGGAGGGATACCCTGTCTTTGTGAAACACTAAGTAAGGAGGACGACTGCACAGAGTATGGAGTTCAGATACCCTTCTCGCTGAAGTTATAGCTACCAGAAAAAATGTCTTCCAAGAAAGCAACTTCAGAGAACATGAAGCTGCCGGTTTGAAGGGGGGAAGAATTAAAGATGCCAGAACCAAGTTCAAATCCCATTGAGGCAAGGGATCTTTGATTGGAGGTTTGAGAAGAAATACACCCCTTAAAAAGGCTTTACAGAGTTTGTGAGCCATGATGCTAGACTCTGAAACACCAACATAAAAATTTGATATGGCAGCCAATTGAACTCTAATGGTAGATGCAGAAGATCCTAAGTGAAAGAGTTCTGCTAGAAAGTCTAGAATAGTCTGGATAGGTGCAGTAAAGGGATCTATGTTTCTTGATGTTGCCCAAAAAGAGAAGCGTTTCCATTTGCTACTATAAATCTTCCGGGTAGAAGATTTATGAGAGGCTATCAAGATATCTCGGACCGAGCGAGATATTGAGGGAAGCCTGGCTAAGGTTGGAATTGGAGAAACCACGCTGTGAGGTTTAGAGAAGGCAGGGATTGGTGCAGCTGACCCGATTGGTGGGTTATCAGATCTGGTACTGGGTCCAGATGCCAAGGCTGCTCCAAAAGGTAACGATGAAGAAAGGGAAACCATATCTGTCGAGGCCAGTAAGGGGCAATGAGGATCATTGTCACTCTCAAGGTGATGGCTTTCTGAATTAGTTGAGATATCAGTGGAAAGGGGGGAAAGGCATATAGAAGTCCCCGGGGCCAATCGTGGACTAGAGCGTCTCTGGTGGGATGGCCTGGTAACGTGAAGAGAGTGAAGAAGTCGTGACACTTGCTGTTTTGGGGAGTAGCAAAAAGATCGCAGCAAGGCTGGCCCCATCTTAGGAATACTTCTTCTAGAACTGATTTCTTTAGAGACCACTCATGGGGCATGAGAATTTCTCTTCTCAATTTGTCTGCAATAACGTTGGATTTCCCGGGAATGTGCACTGCTATCAGAAAACGCTGAGAAGAGATCGCCCATTGCCAAAGTCTGAGTGCCTCTCGACATAAAGGGTATGATCTGGTTCCACCTTGTTTGTTGATGTACCACACTACGGACATGTTGTCCGTTTGAATTGCAATAGTCCCAGTGGGAAGAGAGTCATGAATGGCTTGCAACGCTAAAAACACTGCTTTCATCTCTAAGATGGTTATGTGCAAGTGGCACTCGAAAGGTTGCCACGTGCCCTGGACTGTCCTGCCCTGATAATGCCCCCCCCACCCGATCAGGGAGGCGTCTGTTGTCAACGTGGCGACTGGGGGGGGTGGGGTGAAGGGTCTTCCTCGGAGAAGTTGAGGTGATGTGATCCACCAAGACGGTTGATTCTTGCATGATTGAGTTATCAATATGGTATGGGACATCGGGAGCTGTTTAAAGGACCATTGAGTAAAAAGCATCCATTGGAGGATCCTCATGTGAAAGAGAGCTAAGGGGAGAAGGGGAATAGCTGCTGCCATGAGTCCTAACACCTTCAAAACTAGTCTGGCTTTGACTTTGTTGCATTGTAAGAGAAGGGAAACTTGGTTCTGAATGTCTGACACTCTCTGCTCTGTGAGTCTGGCTGAAAGATTGAGTGTGTCTAAGATGGCGCCTATAAAGGTAATAGATTGAGAAGGCGACAAGACAGATTTTTCGAAATTTATCGAAATGCCTAGAGCTTGGCAAGATTGGATGGTGAAGTCCCTGGATAGAAGAAGCTGATGTCTGGTGGTGGCGGTAAGGAGCCAGTTGTCTAAATATGGAAACACCTGGAATCCTTGACGTCTCAAGTGAGCCGCGACCACTGCCATGTATTTGGTAAACACACGGGGGGCTGTAGTGAGACCAAAGGGCAGGGCCCTGAACTGGTAGTGACTGGCTCCCAGCCTGAAGCGGAGATATCTCCTGGAGCATCTGTTCATCTTGATGTGGTAGTACGCGTCCTGAAGATCTATCGAGCACATCCAATTGCCCTGACCCAAGAAGGGTAGAATGGACTGTAGCATGACCATCCGGAATTTTGTTTTCCTGACATACTTGTTTAAGTAGCTGAGATCCAGTATGAGTCTCCAGTCCCCTGTTTTTGGTAGCAAAAGAATTTGGAGTAGATTCCGGATCCTTGCTGGTCTGCTGGGACTGATTGGATAGCTCTTTTTGATAGCAGCTTTGAAATTTCTAATGCTGCTTGTTCCCTTAGACCGGGTGGAACGTCTGGAAGGGATCTTTTGGGTTGGGATGGGATGTGAACAAAGGGAATTTTGTAACCCTCGGATATTATCGACTGTACCCATTTGTCTTGAGTAAGGGAAAGCCAGGCTTTTGGGTACAGGGATAATCTTCCCCTGACTGCCTCCAAAGGTGGACAGTCGGGCAGCCCCTCAGGGATGCTGAAAGGGTTTGTCAGAGAACATTTCTCTGCTACCCTGGTTTTGCGGACCTCCTCTGCCTCTAGGGCGGCATCTATTATTATTATTCCCCCCTCTGCCTCTAGAGGGGAATCGGCCTTGTGCGTCAGATGAGACTCCCTGGGACTGTTTGCGGAACCATATCTTTCCTCCCCTCTGACCTTTGGGATAGGGTCTAGAAGGGGTAGAAAAATGGACTCCTACGGCAGAGAGAGTCTTACCTTCTACCTCGCACCTGGTCAATGTATCCTTCACCTGTGCAACAAACAAGGATGATCCATCAAAGGGAGAATTGGTGAAGGACGCCTTGAAAGGGTCCGCAAAGTTACATAGCCGTATCCAGGCATGACGTCGTAAGGCAACACCTGTGCCTGCGGCTCTACTCGCCCCATCTGCAGCATATGATACCAGCCGCATGGAGGAGTTAACGATGGAATTCAGGGTTGCCAACTGGGAGTTCATTATGTCTTTGAACCCCTCAGCTGTAGGATCCTTTATCAGATCACCCATATCCTTGAGTAAATCTCTCTGGAGACGAGTGAAGTGGCATAAGTAATTCAGTGAACGAATCGAAAAGGTTGCTGATGAGAACATCCACTTGCCATACCTGTCCATGGTCCTAGATTCCTTATTAGGAGGATGGACAGGAACCGAAGGATCAGCTAACTCCTTCTTAGTGGCCGCAGCCACCACCATGGCATCAACAGGGACACCTTTGGATAAAAAATCTTTATCTCTAGGGGCAGTAATAAATTTAGATGGTCTCCTCGGGGTGGGTTCCACTGAATCAGGAGCCGTCCAAGCCTTCCTTGCCACCACTTCCATAAGGGGGTCAAAGGGAGGGGACACCCAGGAGGTAGAAGGGCAAGAGCCAAATGCCTCAAGATACACTGACTCATCCTCCAAAGGGTTAAGGGCTGGCCAGTTCCCCCTCTGTTTCAGGATCTCAAGGATGTCAGCAAAGGAGACATCCTCAGAGGGGGATCGAGGGGAACCTTCATATTCCTCTAAGTCAGTGTCAAAGGTGATAGACTCAGGGGAGTCGATGTGCTTCCTCTTGCACTGCCTCTTCCTTGGGGGATCTCCTGCCGGGTCAGAAGAGGCCTCGGAAGAGGAGGAAATTCTCAATGGGGAAACTTGAGGAGTTGGCTCTCTGCAGTCTAAGACAAGGGGGTGAGTAGAAATCACCGCAGGCAGTGTAGATGGGGGGGCTGAAGGAGTTGACTGTGGGGCAGAACCTGGTTCTAGCACGCTCCACATGACCTCGAAGGCACCCCTGTCAGGCAAGGCCAGAGGCCCCCGCTCTGAAGAGACAAGGACCTCCCCCGGCACCGACAGGGACGGCTCCGAAGCCGATGTCGGAGCCGAACTCACCAACGCTGAAGCCCCGAGAGGGAGAGCGGGGTCGGACAAGGGTCCGATGCCACTCACCCCCTCGGAGCCGACGAGGGAAGCTTGGCGCCGAGATCCCTCCAAGGAGGAGATCGGAGCAGACGACGGAGCCAAAAGGGAAGGTATCGGATCTGACGCACCGACAGCCATGGCTCCGACAAGCCCTGGCTCCGAACTCAAAGGAGTCAGAGGAGGAATGTATTGGGGAATGGAAAAAGCCACCGACTGGTGAGTCGGGCTATGCAGCATTTGGGCCAGTGCCTCGGACTTGAGAAGTCTACTCACTACCCTTTGCAAATCATGGTCAGATAACCTGGAAGACCATGAGGAATGAGTTTTATGGCTCCGTTCAGAAAGGAGAGGGGATCCTGGTGCCGAATGCACAGAGCCGATAGAGGGGGATCTGGACCTCTTCCTAGACTGTGGCTCCGATAAAAGTATCGGAGCCGACGGAGTTTTATCAGCCTCGGCTCCAGCCGGAGCTGAGGTAACAGTATGAGGCTTGGAAACATCGGCTCCAGCCGGAGCCGATGTCGAAGCCGACTTAGTCTTTCCAGCAGTCGACTCTGGAACCAGATCCGACTGTTTGGAAGTTTTGGAAGGCTTCCCCGACACAGACTGAGTCGGGGGGCCTTCAGGCTTTAATAAGCCCCACAAGATTAGCTTGTTCTTGCGTTCCTGCAGGACTCTAGGGCTAAAACCATGACAAACAGCACAAGAGTCCTGCAGGTGCACAGGTCCCAGGCAATACACACAAGAAGTGTGACCGTCTGTCAGAGACATTTTCTGACAGCACGAATCACACTTCTTGAAGCCTAAGACCTTGTCTTTTGACATTGTAAAAAGGAGTGCCTGACACAACACAAACACACTACAGACAATCCCTTTACAGAAAAAATTATTAAATTATTAAATTAAATTATTAAAGGCTAAAAGAAGCCACAAACACACACACACACAAGCCCTTAACAGAGAAAAGGACAACTAATTTAGTCACTAATGGACTGGGGGAAGGGTGGGGGCCGAAGGCCTACAAGATAAGGGAAGAAAGGGAAAAAAAAAAACTCGACAAACAGGGGTCGATTGATCTAAATACTTAAATTAAACTAAAAGGTTATGCATGACAACAAAAAAGGGGGTTTTAGAAGTACCTAATAAGGTAAAAGTCTAACTCACCTGCCTGAGCCAGTAGAAAAGCACCTCATCAGCTATTGCGGCAAACGAGATCTGAGTAGTTACCACCTGGCATTGTGGGATATAGGGGAGCCTCGAGCCGGTGGAATTAGCTCTCGAGCTTTAGTTTTGGCCGAGTCGGAGCCGAGGATCGGCTCCGAACCATCCAGCAAGAATGAAGGCAAGATTGACAACTTAACATTGTTGATGCTCTTATTTTACCATATTGGATGTCTTATTTTGTATTCATCAGAATATGATTCGCTGTTTTTGATTTGATTTGTTGAATTTTTGAACAAGTGTTATAGTATATGAGCCATGTTAGGACATGCTTCTACTATAGAAGCGTTATTTGGCTTATCTTTCAATTATAACCATTCCCATGAACCCTGGAGAAAACATTGGAGTTATGTGTAAGACTTGTCTAATTTGGAGAAAAAAAACAGTAAACTAAGTTCAACTAAGTAAGATAATCTAATATTCTTCTTTAGGCACATCATGCAGTAGATTGACCTTGGTACAGTGTTATAAATTACATTCCAAATTAGTTATAGCAGCACAAAAACTAATAACATGTTCATTGCTAAAGTCTATTAGCTATGTTTGTTTAATAAAATAGCCTGAAATCAGAGTACAGAAGGAGTGGTAAAAAGTTGTATACATTGTATATGATAGTGTAGGGTAGAATAGTGCTAGAATAGCTGGAGGGAGTCAAGTCATCTAGGGGGTATAGCATGTACATTTCGATAAGTGGATAGATGCAGATGGGAAAAGATATTGCTGCAACCATTCAAAGCTCTAATTGGGCTAGTTTTATTATCGAGAGCTTATTAGTCTATGGGTGACAAATGTATTTCCCTAAATTAGTTGAGTATAAGGCAGATGTATAACAAGGTAAGATAACAGATAGTACCTGGAAGTTTTACTTTGTGAATTTTATGAAATCTCAAATTGTTGTCATATTATTGTGGTTTATAACATGAGGTGTACTAGATGTTATATTTGTCTGATTTGCCATGGCTTATAGCAGGTTTGAGAAGGATGATAAAATCTTTTAGTATGTGCAGATACATTGGAGTAGCAACAAACATTCCCTTACCCAGTGGATTGAAGTAGTTTTCAACTCACTGAAACTTAGGAAAGGAATTTTCTGTTTTCTAACATATAGTTAGAATATCAGTAGGATGAAGGGATAGAAAATAGTAAGTAGACTTATAGAAGGTGATGCAAATACCTCTTCTTCCTTAGGTGTAATGCCTTGATTGGTAGTTGTGGGAATCTTCCCTGTGTATTATTTACATTTTAAGTAAGGATTTGCTGGCTATTGGTAGATGAGAGAGGAAAGGAGATAAATAATTCTTCAAACTTCAGCCCCAGAGTATTCTAGGCATACACCCATAAGCTCTTGGTCTTTGGAGAAAATAGCCCATCTACCTCTAAAAAAAAAAAACGTATAAGAGTAGAACACTTGTTAGTCCTATTAAACTCTTTTGTATTAAGACTTAGAAGACAAGGGGTGTTATTACAGGGGAAGTCTTAAATGCGTCCTTAAGATAATACCTGAGTCACATTTTCTGTTCATTTAAGTATGTTGGTATTGTTGTGAAGAGAGATAAATGAGAGGAGGAGATGCAGACAATTAAATGAATGCTTGGTTAAAGATCAAATGGAGAGCAATCTTAGTAGCAGGTAATGGAAAACAGGCATTATAACTGCAGTGTAACAATATTCTTTGTAGACTAAAGCATGTGGCTCATTGCCATAGGTATACACTGATTTGTATTTGCATTCTTTGGGCTTTCTTATTAGGATTTAATATCATACCACTGTGGAATATCTTTTGCTTATGTACGTCCTCTTTGCTTCTTAGAGAGAGCAAACCAGAAACAAAATATTACCATATCAAACAAACACAGACTGATCCTGTGTAGTATTACATTGTGGAGTAGTTTGTCTGTAGTTCTATACCCGCACTAATTGCATATCATCAACACAATACAGCAGGTAAGATATATTTGAAATTAGGGTGTAACACTATGAAAATAAAATTAGTAAATAACCATATTAAAATAAATAGTTGTTTTGGAGCAATGTAGGATAGAAGCTTTCTAGTACTAATTTCTAATTCTATGATACCCTGGGGAATATTCACCAAAGAGCTTTGAAATATGTGCATAGCAACCCTTATCTGTGATTTTAAGTCGCTGTTATTATCCAGCTCTCTCTTGTGGCTACTTTGGGTGCAGTCTACCGATTCTGATCACTCTTTAATGCATTTGTTAAGATCTGAGTACTGTATGTAATCTAGACAGCAGTATGCAGTTTGTCACATTTTAAAATATGTTTTAACTGTTTAAACTAAAGCCAGAGCATAGTAGTGTTCCTTACAAATTAAGGACTTTAGCAATTAGAAATGTTCTTTACTTTTAGAGAGATTTCCGACTCTCTCTCCAAACTTTTATCTTATCTGTTCATTTTCGTCCTGTTTAGATGTCTCAGGAGTAATCCGGTTAGCTAAGCCGACTGCTTAGTTATTCGTAGGGGGACCGCAATTTTGATTGGACTTCAGGAAGTGCCTTCTCTGTAGACTGACCTCCTGGAGATGGCAGATGTCTTTACAGTTCCTCCCCATGGGAAAAATAGCAGGTTACATGTGTTATATCGCGGCCTGCAGAGAGAGAGAGAAGGAAAACACAAGGCCCAGAGCAAATCAAGCATAAGACAATGAGCAAAAAAGTCACCGGCTGGTCTCAAAGCTTGTAACCAATTCTAGGGACTGCATACGCCATTCTGGTGAGTGTATCTAGCTATCTAAGGCGGGAATCTTTTTAAAAACTGCCATAAAGGTGTTTTTGCTTCTCTGTGGTTAGCGACCAAGTGTTTGACTCTATCCACATAGAATATCAGTATATTTGGATATTTCATTTGAAATTTTAGTTTTCTGTCAATTAGGAACTTACAGTAAGGTGAGAGAAGTTGTCTGGCATGTCTAATTTGAAGGGGCAGATCTTGAGCAAGTGATATTTTGTTATTATTCCATGCTATGGACCCACCACTTTTTTTTGCAGATAATAACACTGTATTAACATCCTGGAAGTTTAGGAGTTTGGCATATACAGGTCTAGGTTTGCTTGATGCTTGAGATTCTCTCAGAGCTCTGTGTGCCCTCTCCATTATTATTTGGTAGGCTGTTTTTGGGTCTTTGAGTAGTGTAGCAAATATTTGGATAATAGATGGGATCAGATCATTGTGAAGTATAGTTTCCGGCATGCCTCTGATGATTATGTTATTCCTTCTGGATCTTGCTTCTAGATCAGTAATTTTTGCTTGCATGCTTTGGATGTCTACTTCATGTGCCTCAGCTTTTTTGGTGATTAAGACTATTTTTTCTTCATTCTCTGTGATTTTGGCTTCTGACTTGTCCATTCTTTCTATTATTTGGTTGAAGGAATTTCCAAACGTTTGTAGTTGGGTGGAGAGTTCTTTTATTGCCTCTTGAATGGGCAGTAAAGCTGCTTTAATGTCATCTAGGTTTGCAGGTTGATCTGTTCTATTTTTATTTCCTGATTTGTTAGTATCTTGTTGCTTCGTTATTTTCTGTCTTTTAGAGTTTAAATCTTTCTCAGGTGATAATAATTCTGAGAGTTTAGTTTTTGTTGTTGTAATGTCCATGTTTTTGTCCTCTTTTGACATTTTGTGTAGTTGAAGCATCCTGGTTTGTAAATATAGTTCAGGATGAAGAGGTTCCTGAGCACACGGCTTCTTTTGCTTATCTCCCTCCTTTGTTTCGGATAATCTGTTACAATCCTAGTAGGTTGGCTGTTGTTTTGGGTTTTATTTTCCTTTCAATAGTTCTTAAGTGTTGTTTGGAGTTGTTAGATCAAAGTATTATGTTGAGATAATTCCTGATTTGTCCTCTGGGTTGATTTTATTCCATAGAGATTGAAGAGCTATAGGTTAGCAGTGTTTACAGAACAGTGGCCATCTTTGAATCCCCAGGAAATACTTCTATGTGGCACACCTCATCAGTAAGGGCTTTTCATCCAGAAAAAAGGAGGTCATTGTCCCACTGTACTCATCCCTCATTAGACCCATTATAGAGTATAATGCCTCGTTTGGTATGTACCTCACAAGACATCTTCAGCAGCTAGAAAGGCCACAGAAATACCACACTAAAAGAATCACAGGCCTAAAGCAGATGCCATATGCTGACCATCTAAAAAAAACTCCAGCTATACTCTGTGGCATATTGTCTACTCAGAGGTGATCTCTGCTTAACATACAAGGTCATGTCAAACCTTGAGCTGTTGGACATGCTCCACTTAAAGAAATCCCAATCCCTCAGAGCCACATGCTCCAGGGATCTAAACCTTGTCATCACAAAGAACAAAACATGCTGGAGGTATAGGTTCCTGACTCAGAGACTCCCCATACTCTGGAATAGACTGCCCATACATGTCAAGCAGAGCGCCTCATTGGCCCTCTTCAAAAGGAACCTTGACAATTGGATGGGAGATAGGAAATTCACCCCAGGGATCATGTCAGTCACCCTGCTAGACAGGGGCCCAGAGAAGTAAATATTGTGGGAAGAAATATCCAGGGAATTGTTGTGGCTAGGCTTGCATAGGCCCTAGGGCCGATAGCCTAGTACCAACCTATGAACCTATGAACCTAATCACTGAGAGTTTTTGGCTGTATAAAGCATCCCTAGTTTTTGATGAGTATTTATTATGCAATTTTGTATAAGCAGGTCAAATTTAAGATTATCATCCACTACTATCCCTAATAAATTGCTATGAGAAGTAACTTCAATGGTTGTATTATCAAGAAGACTTTAAATTTTGTTTTTTCATGGGGAGTGTGAGGATGGCCTAATGGTTAAGGTGTTTGCCTTACAAACACAAAATGCAGGGTTTGAGTCTCACATGAGATAATTGGCTAGGCTTAAAATAGCTTGCAAGGCAATTAGCCTACTAATAATGTATGAATCTATGAGAGGGATTTGGGGAAAAAACTAGTAATTTTTTTAAGGTTGAGAATGAGTTGTGAGTTACAAAGCTATGTTTCAGATGCTGTTCAAGTTTCCTGAATAATTTTTGTAGGTGTGCCATGTTATCAGATGTGCAAATGAGAGTGTAGTCATCTGTGTGCTGTACTACTATTGTGTAGCTGTGTGGAGGGTGTTGGTGAGAATGTTAAGGAGAAGAGGATCAAAGATAGAGATTTGTGGTAGACAGGTAATGACTGTGAGGTATGGAGAGAGGGTGGAGTACTATTTTACTGATTGATTTCTATTGTATAGGTAGCTTTTGAACCACAGAAGGGTAGGCTGAGAGAGAGAGACCTAATGAAGATATTTAAAATAGAAGTTTGTTGAGACAAACTGTATCAAAGGCTTTAGAAAAGTCTAGAAATAAGGAGGAGACTAGTTTGCAGTTATCTCTACCTTTATTGACTGCATCTACACAGGTTAGAAGTGCAGTGTTAGTACTATGGGAATGACAGAAGATATGTTGTGTGGAGGATAGAAGTTCTTCCTGCAGGAGATAGTCTGGCAATTGTTTCTGAATAAATTTTTTCATGTATTTTGGAGAGGGGGATTAAGAGTGCTAAAGGTCTAAATTTATTAATACCTGTTGAATTTCCTCCTTTATGCATAGGAATAATGTATGACTTTTTCCAGACAGAGGGAATATGGGATTCCTGGATTAGCCTATTTATTATGACTTTTCCAGAGAGAGGGAATTTAGGATTCCTGGATGTACCTATTTATAAGTAGTGAGACAGGGTAGGCAATGCTTTCAGCTGCTATTTTAAGGTATTCGCTTGGAAGGTCATCAGCTGACATACATCATGGTTTCAGTTTGTCTAAGAGTAGTTTATATGGAATGTGGGCACAGGTTTGATGCTGAAAGTGGATATGGTGATACATGGCTGATGGACAGGGTTATGCAAGAGTTGTGAGTTACAAAGCCATGTTTCAGTTGCTGTTAAAGTTTCCTGAGTAACTTTTTGGAAGTGTGCCATGGTGTCAGATGTGCAAATGAGAGTGTAGTCATTTGTGTACTGTACTACTATTGTGTGGATGTGTGGAGGGTGTTGACAAGAATGTTAAAGAGGAGAGGACCAAAGATGGAGATTTGTGGTAAACAGGTGCTGACTGGGAGGGAAGGAAGAAAGGGTGGAGTACTATTTTACTGATTGATTCCTATTGTATAGGTAGCTTTAGAACCATGGAAGGGTGAACTGAGAGAGACTTTACGAAGAGATTTAAAGTAGAAGTTTGCTGTGAGAAACTGTGTCAAAGGTTTTAGACAAGTCTTGATATAAGGAAGAGACTAGTTTGTGGTTATCTCTAACTTTATTGGCAGTATCTACATAGTAAATAAACCAAGGGTACAGGACGGCACAACGAGTCCTCAGCTTGAACAGGTCCCAGTTTATTAAGGAAATAACACTAATAATCCACAACGAACAAATGAAGAATCCAAAACAACAAGTAGTCCAGAACGAACAAGTTAAGCGCTTTCATCTGTCTAATGCAGACTTCCTCAGCATGGGTGGTGCAGGGGGGCTTGCCCCCCTGCATTACGATATGTGTTAAACATTGTAGTTTGAAAATCAGCAAATCTGCTGTTTGATTTGCTGATTTTCGAACTCCAGAGACTTTCGAAATTCAGAATTTGCACTTTTGGTTCTCACAAAAGCACAATCAATATTGTCACTTCCGACAATGTAAAGGTAAGCCAAAAGAGCAGGCAGCTGCCTCTATTCCTATTCCATAACTAAGCTGTGGAACACCCTCCCATCATCATTTACAGAATTAGACAACATAATCTCTTTTAAAAGAAAACTAAAACAACATCTCACATATAACCCCAGCTGCACATGCAACACATATCCAGAGCCTCCTTAATCTAGCAAAACAGTTTTGTATAGCAAATATACTTATGTACATATCATACTGTTACACCATATGAGTTATCCCTAATTTTTTGTATCCCAGTCCACACATCTTTACAACTATCTTAACACATTTTCTCTTTGTCACTTTCTACATTTAATACTACCATTAAATACATGCCACCTATAATCTACATATTCCCACCACCTAGCTATAAGATTCTAACTATATCTATCCTACCTTTAAGTTTAACTTTCTATTTTTACCTTCCCACTAAACTTCCCTTTTCCTATCCCCCCAAAAAATTGAGCTGTATTGTTAAATATTTCTAACTGTACAATTTTTCTACATGTTAATGTTCCGTTGTTACTATATTGTGCCTTTTTATAACATATTAGACAGTTTTCTATATTATTTTACTTGCTTTATAAGTAATTGTTTCCTTACAAATTCATGTAATGATTTTTAGGTAACTTGGAGCTTTTCTCACCGGGCCTCCACTGAAAATGGCTCTCAAGCCCAGTGGGCTTTCCCAGTTAACAAATGTCAATAAATAATAAATAAATATTTTTAAAGGCAACTTTGCCTATCGTGATCTACAGTCAAAACATTCACACTTTTGAAATTGTTTTTCACATTCAGAGCAATATCTATAGTTTACTTAGCTGTCTAAAAACACTGTCAACCAAAAATTTTTGGTGTATGGGGCAGTTGCTGGCATACCTCTCAACTGTCCCTGATTTTCAGGGACGTCCCTGATTTTTACTTAAATTTTAACTCTGTCCCTCTTAATCCCTCCTAAAACTAGTGACTTTTGTAGGAAAGGTGGTGAGGGTGGCCTAATGGTTAAGGTGTTTGCCTTACAAACACAAGGTGCGGGGAGTGTTCTCACAAGGGAGGATGGCTGGCTCAGGCTCACAAGGGCAGTTAGCCTAGTACTAACCTATGAACCTATAATTACACTTAATGAATAATGACATTAATTAAGAGTTGTAAACTTCTTTTACCTCAGAAAATGTGTATTAATTCATATGCTCTGATTCTGTCAATGTTTCAAGTTAATAGTAATAATATTTTAAAAGTGTCCCTGATTTTTTCTTGACTTGTCCCTGATTCTGTTGAAATTTGTCCCCAATTGGTTGAGAGGTCTGGTTGCTGGATTTTCAGTTTGTGACTGACAATAATTTCAAAGATAAATTTTCATTTTTTTCAAAAAGTGAAAAAAACAACACTTTGACAAATGTTATTTAAATTAAGCTATACTAATGCAGATGACAGGGTTTTGGCTGTGGTAGAGAGCTGTCTGTAGTTTCATTACAACAGTTCTCTCTTAGCAAGATATGCTGCTTCTGAAATATATAAGGGAAAATAGTTGATAAAAGTTCAGTTGCTGATATACATTACTTTCACTTCGAGGATTGGTATTGCCAGAGTGACAGACACGAATGGATATGACAGAGTTACTTCATAGATATGCTAACTAGACTGTTGCCGTTTTAGATTGATTCAACAGCAGATATTCATAGAAAGATTTGATTTTATATGATTTTAGAGCTATGGTCACTTGCTTGCCTAAGAATATTGTCTATTTAGTGACTTGTACTTGCTGCCCTTCGTTTTACGCGGGGAAGACAAACTGTAGATTGAAGGACAGGATTTTGAGGAACATGTCAGCTATTAGACTTAAATACAAGTGTAATGCACTCTCTTTACATGTAGAGAAATACCCAGGACATAGCTTTTTATTTCAGACCCTACAACACATCAAAGTAGACAATAGGAAAAGTGATGTTTCCAACTACACTGAATACTGTGAAACAAGGTGGATTATTGAACTGGGGGCTAATATAGGCACCCAGGACTCAATGGTGTGGTGCCTTTAAGACTGATTCTGAATAGGTGTAGACCTTACATCCAAAAAGTCTAATTCTTAATTGTTTTTTTATTGGTTTTAGAATGTGATTGGAGTGTGTTTATTTAAATATCAAGTGAATTGCTGTGCATTATATGTCTGAAGAAGGGTTTTGTATCTGAAAGCGCTAGCATCTTGGTATATTAAATTATATCTGTCTTTAGCCTGTTGGTCTATGGATCATTTTTCCTGCTATTTATTTTTGTTGGATTACAGACCTTTACTACCTACCACTTTTTGGATTTTACTTCTGTTGAGTGCTTTTTAGTGGAGGTAGACATGGATCATTTAACTGGAACTGTGGAGTTGGATTATCAATTGGCTACACCTGGAGCCAAATCCTTTCGAGAAAGAATGAAGAACTTGACTACCTTATAGAGTAATCCACTTCTGAAAACTGTTTTTTCTAGTAATTCTAATGGAGTGACTGTGTTATCTGAACCTGAGAATAGTGAATCCTTTTTAGAACTGCTTACTGCCGTGGAAAATGATTTATACCAATTAAAACGTTTGCAGTGGCAATGTTTACATTTAGAAGCCTGTCTGCACTTCCATATAGTCCCCTGAGGCATGTGGGCATTATGCATGCCTACATATGGGGACCGCTATCCTGAACTACTGGCTCAATGGCAGGAAATAAACATAGAGACTAGTTATCAGTACATGCGCCTCCTGGTGAATTTTTTCCTACCAGAAGAGCAGAGGCTGATGAAATCCATTGAACAGAAGCAGTCTGAAATTGAGTGTCAATTTCACAGTGACAGTTATGTGGTTAAGATGGATACTCTATATTGTGAGGTTAGTGCCTATGACACTAAGCTGCAGCAAGTAAAAATGAAAAAAACTGAAGCGAGACTACTGTGATTTTCAGCTCGGCAATATTTTTGTATGGCCGAAGAACCCATCCTTTTCATCTGGGAGAACTACTAACACAGCTGTTACTAAGAATGGGACTCTATTGGGTGATTCACGATCTCTCTCACACAGGACAACCAATTAGTGAGGAATTCTGTTAGATGGGTAGATACGAGGACAGGAAGGCGTACTCGTACAGAGTTAGAGAATGAAGAAGAGTCGTCCGATGAGCGAACTATTGTTCAGCCCACCACTTCCCTTTTACAAGTAGAACATACTGATTTAGGAATGGAGCTTTCATCAGTGCCTGTGGAGGGTGTAAGTGAAATGGTGATTGGTGAGCCTGTTCACAGTGATGATGCCGGTTCAAGTAATGCTGGCGTCCGTGTGAATGGTTCCTCATCTTCAGTTACTACAGTGGATGTTAGTACTGCTGAAAGAGAGGACAGCATTATAGCACAAGGGGCTCGCCCCAAACCACTTTATTCGCAGCTGGTTTTTCACCCGCTGCCGGTCCCTGTAAGGAAGAAGAAATAAAAGAGACTTGAGTTACAAGGGGAAGGGCTTTTGAAGAGACCAGAAAGTCGAGAAAGGAAAAGAAGGAAAACTTCAATATGACTACAGGTACTGATAATCTGGTCTATAATTTATCTACTGTTAAGCTATCTGATACACAGTTACAAGTACTGAGTAGAGGCCTTAATTTTGTTCCAGCAATTAAACATGTCTTTACTGATGTGATAATTGAGCTGGAACAATTTGACAGGTATTTGCGATTAAAGAAAATGTTTGGCGGTGGCGAGAGCACTTCTGCCCCAGGCGTCAACTTGAGGAAACCAAGTATGTTCATTCCTAATGGTGACTCTACAGTGGATGAGTTTATAAAAACATGTGATGATCAGTTCCATAGTTTAGAGAACTATAGATGTTCTTCGTGTTTCACTGTCATAAATGTAGGGTGTTCCTGCCGGCAGGCAGCCCGAGGTCGGCCAGAATCCCAAAGTCTGGGTCCGGCGTCGGCTGTACCAGCAAGCATCCTGACGTCAGAACGCAGAGGTACATAGCTGACAGCTGACGCCATCTTCCCCAGTCTTTCTTGCTGTGCGGTGGAAAGCAGCTCGCAAGTCATTGGTTGGCGTATTCAGAACAACGTGCTTTGATTGACTTCGGTCCGAAGTTTTCAACTTCTCTTCTCAAGCTAAGTACCCCGTTGGGGAAACTTTTTTCTTGCTCCTCCGATGTCAGATAAAGTTAATAATTGTATATCGTGCGGAAAACAAATACCTCATAAAGATTTCCACTCTTACTGTCTACCTTGCTTAGGCCCTGACCACGACGTTTCTTGTTGTCGGTTCTGTGCTAGGTTTAATTCTCGTACTATCAAGCGTAGGTACGATTGGGCCTTGAACTATTTCGGTAGATGTTTTAATTACAGGATGTCGTTGGATACTTTACCGACAACTGGAATTCAAAAGAAACGCAAGGACAAGGATAGGCCTCCGAGGTCCAAACAGGATTCTTCGCAGCCGAAGCCAGCTTCCGGTTCGGCGGTCGTCAGTGAGGCGCTTTTGCAGCCCCTGCCGTCCGCCACTTCTGAACCAATGGCCGACACGGACTCTCATGGGGAGCCATCTAGGCCCAATATTTTATCTGCTGCAGGACCTTCTGACGTAGCTCCTTCAGATGGGTCCGGAACCGCTGTGCAGGTACCGGCTTCTGAGGGAGTTTTCAGGCCTTCACATATAACTATTTCAACAAAGTCAAAGGCAAAGACAAAAACTCCTGTTAAACCAAGGGTTTCTACACCAGCTGCTTTGGATTCAGCTCCCAAGTCCCAGAAGCAATTACTACGGATGGCTGAGGATTTACTTTCAATGATTAGGGGTTCTCACCCTCCTCCTGAAAAAAGGCCTAGACAGGATTTACCTTATGATTCCTCTGACCAGGCTTCTGTGTCTTCTGTCTCTTCTTCTGACCAGGATTACTCTTTTCCTCCTTATGAGGATTCAGATGCAGAGGACTCTATTCCCTCTGCTTCCCCCCTGAAGATTTCTCTTTTGGGAAACTTTACATGAGATGAGGGAGCATTTTCATTGGGAAGGTCAGGATTATTCTGCCTCCAAAAAGAGACTTAAGAGAATTTCTCCTTCTCCCTCAACACAGACCTTTGGCTATTCCTCCTGTGCTTGACATTGTGGATGATGCTTTTTCTGAAGCTAACCTGAATCCTAATTTCTTGCCGCCTGCTCCTTCTAAGCCTGATAGATTTTACAGAGTCCCTGATTCCCATCAATTCTTATTTAAGAACCCTTCTGCAGATCCAGAAACTATTTCTCAGGGTTCTAAAGCTGCTAAGGCCGCTTCATCTAAAAATCCTATTCCCTCTGAAAAGGATTCTCGTGCCTTGGATAGGTGGGGCAAAAAGGTTTATACTTCTGCTACTCTTTCTATTAGAGCTTTAAATTGCCAGTTTCATATGTTCAAGTATCAGCAATTTCTTTTGTCTGTTTTAAAGCAAAGGCTTTCTACCTTTCCTGTATGTGCAGAGGACAAGGAATTACAGGATGTTTTGCATGCAACTGAACAAGTTAGCAAACATAGTTTACATTGTGGTTTTGATGCCTTGGAAGCTTCTTGCAGGGCCGCAGCTTCTGGTACTGTTATAAGGAGACATGCTTGGCTTCGAGAGCAGAATTTACCTGAGCAGGTTAAGGCAAAACTGTTAGATGCCCCTGTTCAACATGATGTGTTATTTGGATCTAAGGCTGAGGAGGTTATTAAAAAGATGGAGGAAAAAGCAAAATCTATGCAGACTGTCAAAGCTTTTTTACAAGTTCAGCCTCCTAGATTTTCTAGAAATTGGCCTTTTCCCACTTCTGACAGGCCTCAAAGGGGAAGATATAGACGGTCTAGAGGCCGGGCACAGACACAGGCCTCTTATAGGTCCAGACAGTGGACTGCTTCTTCACCTAGAAGGGGAGAAGACAGACCTCAATCACAAAGGAAGCAGACCCAATGACTCCCTCTGTTGGGCTACAGGTCCTTCTTGCCTGGAAGCTCCTCTCGGAGGAAAACTATCTCTTTTTTACCAAAATTGGACGCATATAACCCAGGACAAATGGGTTTTAGATGTGATTTTAAAAGGCTACAAATTCCACTTTCATACTCTGCCAAGGTCTTACGGTTGGCCAGATCTGCAAAAACATCAGTGGTCAGAAGCCTTAAATCAGGTGGATGCTTTATTGGCCATGAGAGCCATAGAACCTGTTAGACTCCCAGAAATGGGCAAGGGTTTTTATTCAAGACTTTTCCTGGTCCCAAGAAAACAAAATGCATGGAGACCTATTCTGGACCTATCAGTATTAAATACTTTTCTGGAAATTCCAAAATTCAAGATGCTTACTCTGCAACAACTTCTTCCCATGCTCTCTCAGGATGCTTGGATGGTAACTTTGGACCTGAAGGAGGCCTACTTACACATTCCCATCAGACAGGAATGCAGAAAGTACCTCAGATTCAAGGCAGGCTCGAGACACTTTCAATTCTCTGCACTGCCCTTTGGCTTATCTACTGCGCCAAGAGTCTTTACCAAGTGCCTGGCTCCAGTAGTGGCTTATTGCAGACTCCAAGGGATTCAAATTTACCCCTATCTGGACGATTGCCTTATCCAGGTGGACAGCAAGGATCTTTTACTTCAACATTTGCAGTTTGTTCAGCACCTCCTCCTACTACTGGGATTTTTGGTGAACACAAAAAAGTCACATTTGATCCCCTCTCAACAAATGATCTTTTTGGGAGCTCTTCTAAATACAAGCCTGCAAAAGGCCTTCCTGACTCCAGAAAAGCAAGTACATCTGGCAGCAAGTTTCAAAACCTTGGCTACTTTGACTCAGCTCACTGCAAGGAAATTCCTGCAGGCTTTGGGCTACATGGCTTCTTGCATCCTGTTGATTCCAAATGCAAGGCTTCATATGAGAAAACTTCAATGGTACCTAAAGAGTGTATGGTCTCAGCATTACCACAGCCTGGAAACAATGATACCGCTGATTCCCTGCCTCCAAAAGGAGTTCCTTTGGTGGTCCAGGGCCTGTGCTTTAAACGAAGGAAACCCCTTTCGTCTGCCTCAGCCTTCTCAGATAATGACCACAGACGCTTCGGATTACACTTGGGGAGCTCATTTTCTAGACAACTGCCAGCAGGGCTATTGGCCAAAGAAACATCTTCACTGGCACATCAACCTGAAGGAAATGTTGGCAGTCCAACATGCTCTTCTAGCCTTCCAGAAATTTTTGCAACTAGGACATCTTCTGATTCGTACAGACAATACCACAGTCATGTGGTACATAAACAAGCAGGGGGGCTCCCACTCTTACCCCCTTTGCAGACTAGCCATGAGTCTATGGGACACAGCTCTAAATCTGAACCTGCATCTTCAAGCTCAATTCATCCCAGGGAAGCAAAATCTCTTAGCAAACAGCTTAAGAAGAAATCTTTTGGATCCCCACGAATGGATGCTGGACCCCAACTTATTCAGCAGGATTACATCAGTTTGGGGTTGTCCTCAGATAGATCTGTTTGCATCCCATCTCAACCATCAGTTGCCTCTATTTTGCACCAGGTCCTTCCACAAAACAGCATGGAAAGTGGATGCCCTGTCTTTCAGCTGGAGGAATCTTTCGGGATATGCCTTCCCTCCTCTTCCTCTTCTGCCTCGGGTGCTACTGAAAATAAAACAGGACAGACCCAAGATTATCATTCTGATAGCTCCAAATTGGCCTCGGCAGTTCTGGTATCCAACCCTACAACACCTGTTCTTGGAACCTCCTTGGATTCTGCCTCTGTCTCCTTCCCTTCTGTCCCAACATCAGGGTCAGATGCTACACCCTCAAATCAAGACACTTTGCCTGGCAGCCTGGCTCTACAAAGGCCTTTGATTCCTTCTGCTCTTCCAAAACAAGTTTTGGATGTTCTCTTGGAAGCTAGGCGTCCTAGCACTAGAAAATCTTATGCTTCTAAATGGAAAAGATTTTGTATTTGGATGTGGGATCGAGGTTCTGATCCTCTTCTTCCTGATATTTCCTCCATTTTACTCTACCTCTCTGAACTCTTGCTTAAAGGCCTCTCATTCTCTTCCATCAAAATTCATGCTTCTGCTATTTCGGCTCATTTCAACACTGATCCCCCCCATTTTTTCTCATCAACTGGTGAGACAATTCTTGAGAGGGGCTAAGAATTTAAGACCTCCCAGAACTCCTCCTGTTCCTGCTTGGGATCTTAATTATGTTTTGGAGACGCTTACTTTACCTCCCTTTGAGCCTGCTGCTGCTTCAGATATCAAGGTCTTATCCTGGAAAACAGCTATTTTATTAGCATTGACTTCTGCAAGAAGGGTGTCAGAGTTGCAAGCTCTCATGGCTGTGGAACCTTACCTTATTTTCCATCAAGACAGGGTGGCCTTGAGGACCAATCCTACATTTATGCCTAAGGTGATTTCTAAATTGACTTTAAATCAGACTATTCACCTTCCAACTTTCTTTCCAAATCCTCAAAACAAAGGGGAAAGGATTTTACATTCATTGGACGTACACAGACAACTACGATTTTACCTGGACAGAACTAAAGATTTCAGGAAATCTGAACAGTTGCTTATCTCTTATGCCTCCAGTTCTCTAGGCAAGGCTATTTCTAAGCAAACTATTTCCAAATGGATTGCTCATGGAATAAGGTTTTGTTACTCTCATTTTGGGAAACAGATTCCAGGCACTGTTAGGAGTCATTCTACTAGGGCGGCTGCCACTTCAGCAGCTTTTCTCAGAGGAGTTCCTACCAAGGACATTTTGGAAGCTGCCACTTGGAGTTCAGTGCATACCTTCTCTAAGCACTATAATCTCCCTTTGTATTCTAAGTCTAGGGCAGGTTTTGCCTCTGCTGTCTTGCAGGGTCTTTTGGCTGCCCCTTCTTCTGCATAACCTCCACCCTCCTTCACAGCTTTGGGATTCCACCCTACAGTTATGACTGCAACAGTGAAACATGAATAACATAGTACAGTTGTGTACACCTACCATAAATGTAGATGTTCGAGTGTCTTCACTGTTGCAGTCGGGGTTTCCCTCCCACCATTCCCCTCTTGTTTTCTGTTTGTTCTTTCTCTTCTTCCTTGTGGTGTATTTGTGTTTCCTTTGGGACACCTTTTGGATGTTTTGGGGAGCTTCTGACATCTGGGGCAAGAAAGGCTGGAGAAGATGGCGTCGGCTGTCAGCTATGTACCTCTGCATTCTGATGTCAGGATGCTTGCTGGTACAGCCGACGCCGGACCCAGACTTTGGGATTCTGGCCGACCTCGGGCTGCCTGCCGGCAGGAACACCCTACAGTTATGACTGCAACAGTGAAGACACTCGAACATCTACATTTATGGTAGGTGTACACAACTGTACTTTCCAGTAAATGTTTTTATAATCTTACACAAGAAGAAAGATTGTCTTTGCTAACCCTACAGAACAATTCCAGTTTGGTCATAAGGCCAGCTTGGGGGGTGGGGGGGGGGCTATAGTTTTGTTATATCTCGCTTATTACAATGGTAAAACTGAATCCATGCTTAGCTCTAATTCCACTTATGTTAAGATTGATGGAAGAGAAGTTAACTGTATCATTTTACATGTTAAAAATATTTTGACTGAATTAAAGGAGTCAGGAGTTATTTTCGATGAAATTTATACTTTTGTTAATGTAGAACATCCTGTTGTACCTGTCTTCAAAGCATTGCCTAAAATACATAAAGATTTGAGTAACCCACCCCTCAGACCCATAGTTTCAGGGAGAGGGTGGGTTACAGAGTACTGCTCCATGTGGGTTGAGTTTAAATTAAAATCAATTGTCAATGCTTTACCTAGGATACTTAAAGATAGTGCACATTTTTGATTAATTTACATGCATTTTTAGATAGTTATACTTGTAATGGCTTGTATTTATTGGTTACTTTGGATGACCAATACAGAAAAATAAAGCCAGCACCTCGAATGGTTCCAATGCATAGAATTTTATTGCACAAAAACTAGACCGGTTTCAGCTGTTTAAGCTTTCATCAGTAGTTGCACAGACAAAATAAGAGCTGCTCCTTATATATCCTATAAGAGAGCAATGACATCACTTCCTGTCAAGGAAGAAAAAATCATTAATTATATTACAGATAAAAATAATAATAATAATAATTGTATATATAGCATACAAATGAAGTATACAAAACTTGTTGTCCATCTGAAGCTATACCAAGCTATCATTGATATTAGTTGGTAAAGAAATAAAATAAAATATTACCTTGGTTTTGTGAAGGAGATATGTGCTGTATAAAATGAAAATGGTTAGCACAGTTATACATAGTTTACTAAAACATGTCCATAAATATTGGGTGACACTGTAAGCATATATCAGTGTCGAGTGAGAGTAACTGAGAAAAGTAAATATAATGAATGAACATTTTGGATAAATCACATTTTGTCATTAAGCCCTGGTGGGAAAAGCCCACCAAGTTTAATTATCCATCTTTTCTCTTTTTTGTTGAGAATGTCATGCCATCCTGTTTTGAATGCCCTATTTCCAATAATGTTATCAATAATACAAAAAGAAAATTTGGCTGTGGGATGCTTGATGGTGTGTCTGTATAATGCGTTTGTTGGTCTACAATTCCTGATATCTCCCAAATGTTCCGATATCCTGATACGAAACTGTCTAGATGCTTGACCTACATAGAATGCCTGACACGTGCATGTAGCTAGGTAAATGATCCAGTCTGAGCTGCAATTCCCAAAGGATTTAATATCATGTAACTGACCAGTATTTTTGCTTGTGAAACTTTTAGTTTTAAATATATAGCCACAAAAACTGCAGTGGCCACAGGGATATGTACCCACTAATTTGTCCCCTGTTAATGTTCTCTGCGTACAAGAGATGCCATCCATAATACTCCTTTTGTAGTGAGAAAAATAGGAACCTAGTGTTTTGCCCTTCCTATAAGAAAAGTAACAACGTTCTCCTAAATATCCCTCCAAAAGAGGGTGAGATTTGAGTATGTTCCAATGTGTATTGATGATATTGATAAGATTGTGACTATTTCTTCCATATGTGGTGATAAATCTACATATGTCTGAATTATCGGATCTGGCTTTTTTCTTGTAAGTTAGCAGTGAATCCCTGGGTTGCGTGTTACTCCATTGTACAGCAGAACTGATAATATCCCAATGATATCCTCTAGCCAAGAATCTATTGGTTAAATCCTCATGATGTATATTTACATCCTGTCCTGATGAGCATATTCTTTTGATTCTCAGAAACTGAGATTTTGGAATGTTCTTAATGATGTGTTTCGGATGGAGACTGTTGGCATGTAGTAGGGTATTATATTGTGGAAATTTACGATGTACAGATGTTTTAAGTGTGTGATCAGGTTGTCGTTGTAAATGAACATCTAGAAAATGAATATCATTCAGATCATATTCCACAGTAAATTCAGTCCCCCACATGTTTCCATTAAGGTGTTCCATAAATTCTTGAAGATAGTCGGGGCCTCCTTTCCATACAAGCCAACAGTCATCCAAGTATCTCCTCCAGATGTCAATTTCCGGTAGATACACATTATGCAATTCGTCATAGATGATATGCTCTTCAATATACCCCATGTATAGGTCTGCATAGATTGGTGCAAAAGAGGCTCCCATGGCCGTACCTTGTATCTGCCAGTAACAATCTTGTTGGAAATAAAATACATTTTTTGTCAGAACGTGTTCAGCCATGCATACAAGTAGTGTATTCATTCCAGGGGGATAGATATTGGCTTTGTTCAGCCAAAAATCCAGGGCCATCAGTCCTGCCCAGTGTGGAATGCTAGTATACAATGATTTAACATCCAAAGTGCATAATAGCCAGCCGGGTTCAAGTTGTGATTCAGAAACAATTTGTAAGAATTCTGTTGTATCCTGAATTCTGGCTCTAATGCTTGATAATAATGGTTTTAATTTTTCAGTCAGAAACATCGATAAGGGTTCCGTCAGGGATCCAATGCCAGATACAATCGGTCTGCCCGGTGGTTTGTTAATAGATTTGTAAATTTTGGGCAGCAAGTAAAGGTATTGTTTGGCAGGATCCTTGACCGTGAGATGTGTTTTTGTTTTGTCAGAAATAATGCCAGCATCAACTGCTTCTTGTAGAAAATCACCAATTTCTTGTTGAAAAGAGGGTGTAGGATCTGTGCTCATTTTCATGTAATGATGATGGTTGGACAATTGTCCATTTCCCTCATCCCGATAGTAATCGGCGTCCATGACAACAACCGCACCCACTTTGTCAGCAGAGAGTATGACTATATCCTTATTGTTTTTAAGTCTGGTCAGAGCAAGTTGTTCCTTATAGGATATATTATTTCTTATATTGTCAGATCTGTTGGAATGGAAATGTAAATCTTTCATGACAGCCTGTTGAAACACTGCAACATGTTTGTCCATAGGGGGATTGAAAGTAGATTTATGGAATCTAAAGTCTGTAGATCTTTGAGAGAGGTTGGAGTTGTCCTGTTGTTTGAAAAATAGGTTAAGATTAGTTTTTCTACAAAACTCTAAAATGTCAGTAACATGTGAACTTTCGTCAATAAAGAAACCAGGAATAAAACCCAGACCTTTATTCAATATGGAATATTCATCAGATGACAAAGTGTATTTTGAAATATTTAACACATTTTTATCAAATTGAACTATTTCACTACTGACTGAAAGAGTTCCTCTAGACTTTTGACCCCGATGCTTTCTCCCTCCCCTGTGTGTCCTGCCCTTCTGCCTCTTTTATTGTGTGGTGATTCACCAGTGCTGGTTGATTCATTATCTGTTGTGGAGGACTCCTCACCAAGCGTGTTACTAGAAGATCCTGATTTTTTGAGAATTGATCTCTGTCTTTTTTTACGCACAAGGGTAAAATTTTTGGTCCCTTGGGCGAATCTCACACCCCTCTGTGATTCAAATTGTCTACCCCTACTGTAATCTTCTTTATCCTTAGCAAACTTATGTAGTTTTTTGGATTTAAGATTATTCTCCAATGTGGTTAATTCCTTGGATAGTTTGTTCAGACAACTCTGGAATTGTGAATGATTTTCAAATTGTTTTAAATTATTACATGTTTTTTCAACATCCAGGGTATTAGCATGGACTGTCCTTTCATAAAAGGAAGCCAATACGTTAACTAGTGCCATAGCGGCTTCTTGCTGTGCTACTTGCCAATCCCTGATTAATATGTCATCAGGTACATCAACTAGTGGCTGAATTTTTGATCTCAATCCTCTTGGTGAAATATTTTGAGCTATGCCTTGAACAGCTTGTGGTGCCAAATGTTAGTTCTTAAAGTCTTAATTTGTTTACCTAGCCGATTGAATTCAGACACACAACCGTCAAATGGATCCAATATGGGTAAATCAGTGGTATTCGAGGAACTAGTACCAATGCCGAATACCTTAAGGTCATCCTTGTCAGCAAAAAGGCTGGATAATAATTTCCCAAGGTCCATGACTATAAGTTGTTGAGTTAAAGATTTAGCTAGGTATAACAAATAGTTCAAATCACAGGAAGGAAAGAGATGTCTGAACAAATCACTATTTGTAAGACTTGGCAAAATATAAAAAATATACTGAGTATGATAGAGATTCACTCAAAGGTACCAAAAAGTTCTGATTGATGTTCATGAGATATAATACTCAAAAAGTCAGGAAAAACACTCTCAGTACAAGCAATTGAAACGTGTATGGTTTCAAAAGAAAACTTATATATTAGTACTAACTCCAGAGATTCATGAGATAAAAATATAAGAATCTCAAATTGTGTGAGACAAGTGTGCCTTCTCTCTAGATAGTTTTTCCTAAATGTACAACATCAGAATAATCTATAATATACAGTCCTCAACAATTAAGATGCTATTGTTGTTTGGAATATCTCCATCAAGATGATATTATAAACCCTGGCCAAATATTACACTGCTTCAAGAAGTTATGCCATAATTGGTTAATGTTCGTGTGGTAATATATGATGCATGTATGTACAAAGATGTAAACATAAATTCTGAACTGTGCGGTCAAAACTGCATCTATATATAATATTATTTAGACCAAGACTGATCTGAAAAAAAGAGATAGTGAACTTCCTTATAGTTATAGCACTGTATATAACATGACAGAATTGACCATAAATAAAAAACAGTAATTTTCAAAATCTATTGCAGTATATATGAGATGACATATATGGAATCAGATCCAAAACAATGTTGTTGTCAGAGTAATCTGAAAATGCCTACACAGTCTAAATAGGAGCTTATGTTAATCAAAAGTTGGTACACAATCCTGATATTATTCAATAAAAGGTAGCAAGGGCCCAATATAGTTTGACCCCACAATAGAGTTATAAATAAAAAAATGATAGTGACATATTATCTTTCTACCGTGTGATTATAAAGATTTCACCCCAACCATTATATATAAAATATATACAGTTGAAGGAGTCCACCATTCATGTATAGGAAATAAGTCAACATAAGTCCTAGTAAATTAAATTTTTGTCAATGGTGAAAATTAAATCAAAACAAAACTCAATCCAAAAAACTATGACCATGATAGGGGTTTAGTAACAAAAGTAACAAAAGCGATGGTTCCCATAAGAGCATCACATCACCTGACATAGAAATCATAACTTGTCATGTACAAATAATCATACAAATCTCTTCCAAAAACATAATGCACACTTAATGTTCAAAAGTGTGATTGATAGTATTCCTATAGATCCAACAGTCTTAACATGAGTCCCCCGAAGGAAGAATGATATGTCCAATCATGTAGTTACTGTATATATATATATATATGTTATTCTGGCGTGGTAGTGCACACAAAATCCAAAATCATAACCAGACAGCTGGAGAAATCGAAATTATCGACCCAAACTATCCCGATGTTGTTAAAAAATGACAAGCCAAACAGTTCCCTTCAAAAAAGGATCTTCAAAAAGATTTTGGCACAAACTTCTCCTGATATTCTTATTAAATGACAAACCAAACAGTTCCCTTCAAAAAAATATATCGTAGCAAAAAACGCTAACTCACTGGAAGAGAAAAAGTTGGATGCGTAGGCCCATGATGCATACACTTATGAAACAGGTGGAAAAGTCGATTATAGCATAAAGCGATATCCAAATAGTCTGTTAGATTATGAAAAAAACAACAGTCCATCCAAGTCCCACCGAGCTGGAATAAGCTGTATGCATGAGCCCCAAAAATTGCGCTTTAACACACTCAGATAATAATGTCCAAGTGCGAACAGCAACACAAATGTGTAAATATAGTTTATAACATGAAGTAATGTCCAGAAAAAATATAAAATGTAAAAATGCACATAAAGTCTCACCAGATTCCACCAAACTTAAGTAGAAAGGATGCGTATGCCCCAATAATCGCTCTGAGAATGATATCCAAGTGGCGACATAAGTATAAATCCCAACTGATTTTCAATTCAATTGTAGACCTGGTTGCTTGGTGAAAAACAGAAAAAATGTCCAAAGATAAATATCCAAAAGTGCACGATGGTGGACAAAAATGAAACAGATGCAATAGAGGTATAAATCCCAAAGCAGTATATACGCCAACCGTCAGTGAGAAGCCCTCCTCAACAGACAAAAAACCAACCAAAATGGCGTTGATAAAAGTGGAACCACACGAACGCCAACAGCCAGCAATACAAGAAGTATTCAGTTAAGGAACAAGCTAGCAAGTACGACTGGTGCTCGGCAACCAAGCTTGTTAGACCAATACAGAAAAATAAAGCCAGCACCTCGAATGGTTCCAATGCATAGAATTTTATTGCACAAAAACTAGACCAGTTTCAGCTGTTTAAGCTTTCATCAGTAGTTGCACAGACAAAATAAGAGCTGCTCCTTATATACCCTATAAGAGAGCAATGACATCACTTCCTGTCAAGGAAGAAAAAATCATTAATTATATTACAGATAAAAATAATAATAATAATAATTGTATATATAGCATACAAATGAAGTATACAAAACTTGTTGTCCATCTGAAGCTATACCAAGTTATCATTGATATTAGTTGGTAAAGAAATGAAATAAAATATTACCTTGGTGTTGTGAAGGAGATATGTGCTGTATAAAATGAAAATGGTTAGCACAATTATACATAGTTTACTAAATCATGTCCATAAATATTGGGTGACACTGTAAGCATATATCAGTGTCGAGTGAGAGTAACTGAGAAAAGTAAATATAATGAATGAACATTTTGGATAAATCACATTTTGTCATTAAGCCCTGGTGGGAAAAGCCCACCAAGTTTAATTATCCATCTTTTCTCTTTTTTGTTGAGAATGTCATGCCATCCTGTTTTGAATGCCCTATTTCCAATAATGTTATCAATAATACAAAAAGAAAATTTGGCTGTGGGATGCTTGATGGTGTGTCTGTATAATGCGTTTGTTGGTCTACAATTCCTGATATCTCCCAAATGTTCCGATATCCTGATACGAAACTGTCTAGATGTTTGACCTACATAGAATGCCTGACACGTGCATGTAGCTAGGTAAATGATCCAGTCTGAGCTGCAATTCCCAAAGGATTTAATATCATGTAACTGACCAGTATTTTTGCTTGTGAAACTGCCAGGAATTGTAGACCAACAAACGCATTATACAGACACACCATCAAGCATCCCACAGCCAAATTTTCTTTTTGATAACATTATTGGAAATAGGGCATTCAAAACAGGATGGCATGACATTCTCAACAAAAAAGAGAAAAGATGGATAATTAAACTTGGTGGGCTTTTCCCACCAGGGCTTAATGACAAAATGTGATTTATCCAAAATGTTCATTCATTATATTTACTTTTCTGAGTTACTCGCACTCGACACTGATATATGCTTACAGTGTCACCCAATATTTATGGACATGATTTAGTAAATTATGTATAATTGTGCTAACCATTTTCATTTTATACAGCACATATCTCCTTCACAACACCAAGGTAATATTTTATTTTATTTCTTTACCAACTAATATCAATGATAGCTTGGTATAGCTTCAGATGGACAACAAGTTTTGTATACTTCATTTGTATGCTATATATACAATTATTATTATTATTATTATTTTTATCTGTAATATAATTAATGATTTTTTCTTCCTTGACAGGAAGTGATGTCATTGCTCTCTTATAGGGTATATAAGGAGCAGCTCTTATTTTGTTTGTGCAACTACTGATGAAAGCTTAAACAGCTGAAACCGGTCTAGTTTTTGTGCAATAAAATTCTATGCATTGGAACCATTCGAGGTGCTGGCTTTATTTTTCTGTATTGGTCTAACAAGCTTGGTTGCCGAGCACCAGTCGTACTTGCTAGTTTGTTCCTTAACTGATTACTTTGGATGTAAGGGATTTGTTTACCATCATACCTAATAGGTATGGCCTTGGGGCCATCAGCAAGCTCTTAAAACAACAAGAGTCTGTCAGCAAGCAAGATGTACAACAAATTAGGTGCCTTTTAGAACTGGTGTTGGAACACAATATTTTTTTGTTTAATGAGAAAAATTTTTGGCAGAAGTGGGGGGTTGCCATGGGTACCCCCTGCACCAATTCTTACGCCAATTTGCTTCTTGCTTCATGGGAGAATTATGTTATTTTCAATTCTAACAATCAATGGTCACAACACGTGGTTTTTTACACACGTTTTGTTGATAACATTTTTATGTTGTGGACTAGCACCACTGAGTCCTTGAATCAATTTGTTATATATCTTGAACAGTCTACTGAATTTTTAAGGTTTTCTGTGAATTATTCCTATACAGAGATAGAGATTTTAGATATACAGTTATTACAGAGTGGTGATGGTATTTTTCAATAGGAAACCATGTTGGAAAAATGGGTTGCTGGCTAAAGATAGTATGCATCCAGGTTTTGTGTTCCATAACATTGTCAAGGGACAAACATTATGTTTGTCTAGGCTATGTACTGATGACAATACCCTGTATGATGAATTAAATATGTTTAATACTAGACTTATGGCCAGAGGCTATAAACAGTCTGATGTTGATCACATCATGCAAGATGTGGTCGACATCAGGGAAACAGAGGCAGCACCCTGGTTCTCTCATAGGGGGATATCGAATAGGAATGACACTGGATGGATTAGGAAACAGTCAGCTAATAGGAAGAAGAGCAGGGTTCCTCTTCATGTTACATACCGTAGTGATATTCAATGGGTACAGGATGTGATTAGGACAAACTGGAAAATCTTATGTACTGAAAACCCCTGAAAGATTTGGTGGGAGAATATCCAGATTTTGTCTTCAAGAGGAACAAGAATCTAAAGCAGATTCTTTGTGATAAGCAACCTAGGGTGGATAGTGGTTTTACTAAGGTTGGGACCTTCCCTTGTCAATGTTGCAAGGCATGTGTACATATTAGTAGGAAATTAAGAAGTTATGTACCTACCATAACGTTCCATGTTAGTTGTCTTCTTCTCGCCTTCTTTCTTGCTGGTTGTGTTCGGGGCTGATCCTCGGCTCCAACTCGGCCATCTTCAAAAGCTCGAGAGCTGCTTACTGGCTTGAGGCCCCCCTATATCCCATGATGTCTGGCGCTAGATACCCAGATCTCGTTTGGTAACCTAACTACAGGCGTAATAATAACAATTATAATAATACAGTAAATTTAGCAGGATGCAGGAACCTACTGGAGAGACTGACAGAAGTAATAGCCAGAGAAGACTCAGCCAGTGATCAACAAACTTAAGGAACTCTTCTTGGTCTACTAGGACAAGGGGATGGAGGGTGGGACGCAAGAAAGAAGGCGAGAAGAAGACAACTAACATGGAATGTTATGGTAGGTACATAACTTCTTAATGTTAAGTTGTCTATCTCACCTTCATTCTTGCTGGTTGGGACAGCATCCCTAGCACCTCAATCCTGGGTGGCTCATTGGAACAGACTCTTCAGAACAGTGGAACCAAAATCAGCTCTGCTTCTGGAAACCCCATCCCGTTTATAATGTGAAATGAAGGTATGTGGATTAGTCCATGTAGCTGCCACACAAATAGTTTCCATTGGCAATCTGGCCTGAAAAGCCACAGAAGTAGCTAAAGCTCTGGTGGAGTGACCTTTGGGTTTAGCAGGAAGCTCTTTATTTCTTAACTGATATATAAAGGTAATAGTAGAAGTCAACCACCTAGATAAGGTGACTTTTGACACCGGTATGCCTTGTTTTCCCTCAGCGTAAGGCAGGAACAACTGGTCTGATTTTCTGATTTGCCTGGTTCTATGCAAGTAAAAGCGTAATGGTCTATGGACGTTCAGCTGATGTAACTTGTATTCTGCCTTGTTGGAATAATTTGGAAAGAACACAGGTAGTTCAATGGACTGATTCAAATTATAATCAGAAGTAACCTTTGGAAGAAAGGAAGGGTTAGTCCGAAGAGAAACTCTATCATTGTGAAAAACTAGGTAAGGAGGACGAACACAAAGAGCCTGAAGTTCAGAAACTCTTCTGGCCAACATAATTGCGACCAGAAGAAGGGTTTTCCAAGAAAGAAACTTCAAGGAACAGGAAGCTGCTGGTTCAAAGGGGGGCAGTATCAGGGAAGCTAGAATCAAATTCAGATCCCATGGAGGCGGGCGATCTCTTACTGGCGGCCTGAGTAGAGTGGTCCCTTTAAGAAAGGCTTTACAAAGCTTATGGGACATGATGCTGGAATCAGATAGACCCGTATGAAAGTTTGAAATTGCAGCTATCTGAACTCTAATCATGGCAGAAGAGGACCCTGTTTGAAAAAGTTCTGCTAGACATTCTAAAATATGGTGCACAGGGGCTGAAAAGGGATCTATCTTCCTGTTCTCTGCCCATAAGGAAAAACGTTTCCACTTGCTAGCATAAGTTTTCCTAGTGGTCAACTTATGCGAGGATAACATGATTTCATGCACCGAATGAGAGATGTTGGGAAGCCTGGCTAAGGTCGGAAGTGGAGAAACCAAGCAGTGAGCTGGAGGGATTGAAGAGATTGGTGCAGCCCACCCGACTGATGGATCAGGAGTTCTGGAATTGGGTCCAGGGTCCAGGGCTGCTCCAGAAGGTGATGATGCAGGAAAGGGAACCAAATTTGTCGAGACCAGTAAAGGGCAATGAGGATCATCTTGCATCCCAATGTGGTAGCTTTCTGAATTAGTTTGGGAATCAGGGGAAATGGAAGGAATGCATAAAAAAGTCCCTGGGGCCAATCATGAACTACAGCATCTCTGGGGAGGTGTCCGGGGAGAGGAAGGAGAGAGAAGAAATTGTCGCACTTGCTGTTGAAGGGGGTGGCAAAAAGGTCACAGCAAGGCTGACCCCATTTGTGAAAGATTTTGTCCGCCACAGTCTGATTGAGAGACCACTCGTGAGGCATAAGAATTGCTCTGCTCAGCCTGTCTGCTATAACATTGGACTTCCCAGGGATGTGCACTGCTATCAGAAACCGTTGGGAAGAGATCGCCCACTGCCAAAGTCTGAGTGCTTCTCGACATAAGGGGTACGACTTGGTTCCACCCTGCTTGTTGATGTACCATACCACTGACATATTGTCTGTTTAAATTGGAACGGTCCCCGTGGGAAGAGAGTTCTAAAGAGCTTACAACGCTAAAAGCATGGCTCTCATCTCCAAGACATTGATATGCAGATGGTACTTGTGAGGCTGCCAGGTGTCTTGGACTGTTCTGCCCTGAAAATGCCCCCCCACCCGATCAGGGAGGCATTCATGGTCATCATAGCTACTGGAGGAGGAAAAACGAATGGTCTGCCCTGGTGTAATGATGGGGAAACCATCCACCAAACAAGTTGGTTTTTGCATGACTGTGTGATCATTATGTGAGAAATTGGGAGTTGCTGGAAGGACCATTGTGTGAACAACATCCACTGAAGAATCCTCTTGTGAAAACATGCAAGGCGAACTAGTATTATAGCCACTGCCATGAGACCCAATGTTTTTAGGACAAATTTGGCCTTAATCTTTTTGCAACCTAATAAGACCTGCATATGTCGTCGAATGGCTAACACTCTGTCTGCTGGGAGAGTTGTTGACATATCCTTTGTGTTTAAATTTGCACCTATAAAGTTGATAAATTGACAAGGCAACAATGCAGACTTTTCAAAATTTATTGTGATGCCTAGAGTAGAGCACATTTGGATGGTGTAGTCTCTGGCTAGCAGCAGGTGATGCTTGGTGGTTGCAGTAAGGAGCCAGTCGTCTAAATATGGAAACACCTGGAATCCTTGCCATCTCAAGTGAGCGGTGACTACTGCCAAACATTTGGTGAACACCCTGGGGGCTGTGGTGAGACCAAAAGGCAGCGCTCTGAACTGATAATGACTGGCTCGCAGCTGGAAGCGGAGGAATGTTCTGGAGCGTCTGTGCAGTTTGATATGGTAGTACGCGTCCTGAATATCTATGGAGCACATCCAATTGTCCTGACCCAGAAAGGGTAAAATGGACTGTAGCATTACCATTCAGAACTTCATTCATTGAACAGACTTGTTTAGTCTGCTGAGATCCAGAATGGGTCTCCAGTCCCCTGTCTTTTTTGGTACCAAAAAGAACCTTGAGTAAGTTCCGTATCCTTGTTGGTCTGCTGGGACTGACTGGATGGTTCTTTTTCTTAGCAGTTTTGAAATTTCTTGAACTGCTTGATCCCTTAGATTGGGTGGAACATCTGGAAGGGAGTTGTTGGAAAACAGTGGAGTGTGAAAGAAGGGAATTTTGTAGCCTTCGGATATGATAGAAAGTACGCATTTGTCTTGTGTTATACTTTGCCAGGCTTTTGGGTACAGCGATAATCTTCCCCCGAATGTCTCCGAAGGTGGACAGTTGAGCAGCACTTCAGGGATGCTGGAAGGGCTTGTCAGAGAAGGATTCTCTTTGGCCCTGATTTTGCGGACCCCCCCCTGCCCCTAGGGCAGCGTCTATTGTTGTTCCCTCCTCTGCCCCTGGAGGGGAACTCTCCACGTGTGTCAGGCATGGCTCTCTGGGATTTCCAGAACCATGCCTTCCCACTCTTCTGACTCTTGGGATACGGTCTTGAAGGAGTGGAAAAATGGACTCCAACGGCAGAGAGAGTCTTGCCTTCCTGCTCACACCTGGTAAGGGTATCCTTCACCTGTGGTCCAAACAGAACAGAACCATCAAAGGGGATGTTGGTGAAAGACGTCTTGAAGGGTTCCGCAAAGTTGCATAGCCGCATCCAAGCGTGTCTCCTCAAAGCCACACTTGTGCCTGTGGCCCTACTCGCTCCATCGGCTGCATAAGAGATGAGCCGCATGGAGGGGTTTACTACAGAATTTAGAGTCGCCAGTTGGGAGGCAATCTTAGCCTGAGCCCCCGCAGCTGATGGATCTTGAAGGGTATCTCCTAGCTCTTTAAGGAGATCCCTTTGAAGGTGGGTAAGATGGCACAAATAGTTCAGAGACCTCATAGAAAAGGTCGCTGAGGAAAACATCTGCTTCCCATATCTGTCCATCATCCTAGATTCCTTATTAGGGGGATGGACAGATGAAGAAGTTTCAGCCAACTCCTTTTTAGTGGCCGCTGCTACCACCATGGAATCCACGGGAACACCCTTGGTCAGAAATTGCTTATCTTGAGGGGCAGTGATGAATTTTGTGGACCTACGGGGAGTTGGTTCCATTGAGTCTGGAGCTGACCACGCCTTTTGAGCCACCACCGACATCAGTGGATCGAAAGGCGGAGACACCCAGGAGGTGGAGGGTCAGGAACCAAACACGTCCAGGAATACCGACTCATCCTCGGAAGGGTTAAAAGTAGTCCAGTTCCCCCTCTGCCTAAGGATTTCAAGGATGTCTGAGTAGGAGACATCCTCAGAGGGGGATCTCGGGAACCCTTCCAACTCCTCCAAGTCAGTATCTGAAATGACAGACTCAGGGGAGTCAACATGCTTCCTCTTGCATTTCCTCTTTCAAGGGGGCTCTTCTGAATGAACAGGGGAGGCCTCAGAAGAGGAAGATACACCCAATGGGGTGCCCTGGAGCACTTGTTCCCCACGCTTGGGGTCTGGAGGAGGGGCAGAGGCAGGAGCAGGCACCATGGGGGAGGAGCCGATTAAGCTGACCGTGAGGCTGACTCAGATGCCAGCACACTCCTCATGACCTCGAAGGTGCCCCTTCCCAATACCAGAGAAGGCTCCGGCTTGGAAGAGACCAGAATCCTTCCCGGCACAGAGAGAGATGGCTCTGAAGCCGACAAGGGAGTCCCAGTGCCCAGATCCCTCCAAGGACGGCACCATGGAAGAGATCGGAGCTGATGACGGAACCGAAAGGGGAGGTATCGGCGCCTACGGGCCCACGGTTCCAGGCACAGCATGCTCCGGCTCCGAACTCAAGGGATGAGTCGAAGGAGGAACTATCGGAGAAAAAGGTAGAGTCGAGCCCTGATGAGGGGGGCTGGATAGCATTTTTGCCAGGGCCTGCGACTTTAAATGCCTGCTCACCACTCTCTCCAAATCATGGTCAGATAACCTAGATGACCGAGAAGAGTGGGACCAATGACTACACTCAGATTGCGGTAAGGGTGACCCTGGAGCCGAGTGTATCGACTCCAAGGATGGTGACCTGGAGCATTTTTGACTCCCTGATGGTTCCGACAGAAGAGTCGGGGCTGACTGGGAGATAGGTACTTCGGCTCCGGTCGGAGCCGAAGTTGATGTAGAGATAGGTGCTTCAGTTCCAGCCGGAACCGAAGTTGAAGCAGAAGCCATACTCGGCGACAGCTCCGAGCTGGGAGCCGATGGCTTTGATGGCCTAGAAGGTTTCACTGGTTGAGTCTTGGCTGGTGATCCTTCAGGTTTAAGCAAACCCCTAAGGATAAGCTTATTCCTACACTCCTGCAGGACTCTTGGACTAAAGGAGTGACACACAGAACAAGAGTCCTGCAGGTGTAGGGACCCCAAGCAATAAACACAAGAAGTGTGACCATCTGTCAGAGACATTTTCTGACAGCATGAGTCACACTTCTTGAATCCCGACACTTTTGTGTCTTTAGACATTCCTGTGAAGGAAAATCAATTACAAAGAACAAGTATAAAGGAGAGTAGGTAACTGGAAAAAAATATACACAAACCACACACGTTACCACAACAGCACACACACACACACACACACACACACACACACACACACTATATAATATAAGACCTACAACTACCACAATTTCTAATGAACTTTGTCTACCTTGAAAAATAAAACAATGATAAGCCTCTAACTAAAACGGCTTACTTTGAAAAGGTAAACGGGAATGGGGGAGGGAGAGGAAAACTCCCTAAGGAGAAAACATGTTTTTAAGGGGGACACTAACAAACTACCATAGAACATACTAAGCTATGACAATAAGCAATTATTCAATAAAGTACAAAAAAAGTCCTAAATATAGTGAATAAAGAGAAAATATACGACCTGAGCCAGTAAACGCAACCTCGTAGCAGAAGCGGCAAATGAGATCTGGGTATCTAGCACCAGGCATCATGGGATATAGATGGGGTCTCGAGCCAGTAAGCAGCTGTCAAGCTTTTGAAGATGGCCGAGTTGGAGCCGAGGATCGGCTCCAAACCCAACCAGCAAGAATGAAGGCGAGATAGACAACTTAACATCCTATTTTCTACACCCCTTAACAGGGAAGCAATATGATTTTAGGGCTATGGTCACTTGCTTGTCTAAGAATATTGTCTATTTAGTGACTTGTACTTGCTGCCCCTCATTTTACATGGGGAAGACAAACTGTAAATTGAAGGACAGGATTTTGAGGCATATGTCAGCTATTAGACTTAAAGACAAGTATAATTCACTCTCTTTACATGTAGAGAAATACCCAGGACATAGCTTTTTATTTCAGGCCCTACAACACATCAAAGCAGACAATAGGAAGAGTGATGTTTCCAACTACACTGAATACTGTGAAACAAGGTGGATTATTAAACTGGGGGCTAATAGGAACCCAGGACTCAATGGTGTTGTGCCTTTAAGACCGATTCTGAATAGGCACAGACCTTACATCCAAAAAGACTAATTCTTAACTTTTTTTTATTGGTTTTAGAATGTGATTGGTGTGTGCTTATTTAAATATCAAGTGAATTGTTGTGTATTATATGTCTAAAGAAGGGTTTTGTGCCCAAATGCGCTAGCATCTTGGTATATTAAATTATATCTGTCTTTAGCCTGTTGGTCTGTAGATCATTTTTTCCTGCTATTTATTTTTGTTGGATTACAGACCTTTACTACCTACCACTTCTTGGATTTTACTTATGATTTATTAAAAGGACTGCATCATTCTTTGTGAAATAACTATACATGGACATTAAATATATTTTCTCTCTTAATTAAAGTAGCTAACCTTGATATATGGTATAATTATTCTGATCTGAGGGTGGGTTCTATATGATGTTGTATTGTTATGACTAATTTTGCCTAGCCTGGAAATTTTATATACAGTATCTTTTGAAAACTAACTCCATCTGCTTATAACTAAGATAGCAAAAACAAGTCATTTTGAATAAGATGACTTTTAACTTGTTAGACTGTTCCTTATTAAAAACACATAAAAACTATACATATTTGTTCATTTGCCTATACTTTTCATCTGAATTTGAAAACTAAGTTATAGGATCATTCTTCGGAACATGAAATCAACCACTAGAGCACAAAATACAAACTCATAATACCATGTATACATATGGCTGATAATTGCCTATAGTTAAACAAAAATATTGTTATAAAAGTTAAGTATTGTAAACAGCTGCATTGTGAATAACTTATTACTCTTGTGTGTTAGTAAAACAGATGAAAAAGTAACATGCCCATTTTTGTACAGATTAAATTGAATAATACTTAAATCTGTTGCTATATCATCTCTTTCCTTGAAATATTCATATGATATATTTCATAAATATAACTACTAACTACAGTACTAATATACACAAGAAATATCTGCAATGCAAAACCTATGAATATTAGAAATTTTAGTTTACGCTGAAAATTTGGGCGACTAACAACGTAAAGCTTAATTCAATTTAAGTATAGTAAAGATTAAATCAGAATAAACAAAAATATTGAAATAAAAAAGGAAGACTACAGTAGAAAAGAAAATAGAAGTAACCTTGTATTTTTTATTTTCTTTCTTCTGTCTTTCTTCACATTTCCTCAGTCTTTGCACTCTTTCTCCACATTTCCTTAAAACTCACATTCAAAATTAATTCTCTTTTTAACTTTACATACTATATACACAGACAAAATAGCATGCTTCAAACTGATTAAGTTATGGTTTAAATATGGATTTTATATCAAGGATTATAACAATAAAAATGTAAATCCATTACAGATATCTGTAAGCCTTTATTAATTAGAAACAATTGAATACCAGAAACACTAATTTATGAAACTGAATATGATAACAAAGGTGAAAAGAGAGGAAGGTAAAGCAGAAGACAGAAAAGAAAGAAATAGTAGAAAATAAACAGATAAAACATATTGCAACCTTACTTAGTACTTAAAATATTTTACAGCATGTTTATATTGTACCATGTGGAAATAGCATGTATAAAATATCATGTCATATAAACATATCTGATGTTTGAAATTTAATAAATAATGTACAAAATTAAGCAGAAACATCCCACCAAAATGACTTGATTGAATGGTTACTGAGATACCATAAGCTGTTTATACAAAATTACAAAATTATTATTCACTGCCTTTATTTTGGATTATAAAATCCAGTTTAAAGCACTGAACTGAATGAATGCCACTAATGGAAAGATTAATTTATCCTGAATAGTTTGCCATTTACAGTTTTCTAGTAATACATAGGGTTCAACAGACATGGATATTTGTTTGAATTGTAAAGTGATAACTTAATTTTTCAAAGGCTCAATCCACACCCACCGGGAGTTAAATCTCTTTAACCTTTTCCCTTGCTATGTCTCTGTTTGATATACCCTGCCATATTCTCTTTACTCTATTCCTTTCTTCTTTCCCCTCTTCCTTAAATTATAGAGTAAGATTAATAATAAATAAAAGGCAATGAAGAAATATTAAAATTTCTAAACTATCTGAGTCAATTGACTATACTGTGTCTGTAGTTACTTCTCTGGTAAAGGTCATTCTAAGATGTTAGTTTTCTGATTCTTTTGATTAAAAGGTAATATGTTTATGTCTACCTGACCAGACAAGGAGTGAAGTGTCTTCATGATAGAGACAGAGTGTATTTTGTCATGCAAAGAATTATATAAAATATTTTCATCAATTTATGTTGCATTTCTTAGCTAACATTTACATATAATATTTAACCTGTTATTGATATTTATAATACAGATTTTTACTAAGTATAATTACTATATCACTGTCAGAAATCCAAATAAACCAAGTTTTCAAAATATTAATAACAACTCTAGCAGTTTTAATTTTAAATATTAATTATCAAAATAATTGCAAAGGGGAGACCATGCAAATATCTGAAATATAATAAATTAGTTCTTTTGCAATAAAAAAAAAACTTGTGCGAGAATGACATCAAAAATGCATATATAAAAGACTATACAATACTAACAAATTAATCATTCTAGGAAAAATGAGAAGGTACTGTAATCTTATGGAAAAACATATATATTGGCATGAATGGAATGCTTGTAGTGGTAGCAACTGAATCAAAAATAGACTTAATATTTGCAGATATATATAGTTTACTAGGATTTAGCACTAAATATTAAAGAAATATTAAGTTAGTTTGTTAGATAGGTTAAAAAGTAGAATTTAAACTTACAGCATTTTAAACAACTTTGAGAATCTTAAGTGGACATTTTAACTGTGCATCCAGTAAAGAAGATAATAGTGCAAGTGAAGAAGCTAGACTCTCAGCTACTGTTAAAGCTTGAAAAACTAGATAAATATGAAAAACTAAAAAGATAATGATTTTGTATAACCTAACTTTTTATACTTTACTCATTATTTGTCAAGAATATGGCAATTAGGCATGTACTGATAAAATAAATTTTTGCAGTCATTGGACCTTATATTCAGTGTAGGTAATCTATCATTATCTGACTGCCATTAACTGACCACAATGCAAATCATAATAACAATAAATCATAGTTTGTTAGAAGATATCAAAAACCTGTAGAAATCATTCTTAAATAACAAATTCTTCTTCTTTTGGCTTTTTCCAGCTAGGTGTTGCCACAGCAAATCACCTGTCCATTCATGATTGGCAGTGGAGTTTTACTGTGTCGAGTGGCCAGCCCAGCACCCAACCCTCCACAGAAGGCACACACATGCATGCACTCGTGCCTAGGGCCAATTTAGAGTGTCCAATCCATGGGATGTGGGAGGAAACTGGAGCACCCGGAGGAAACCCACATGACCACAGGCAGGACATGCAGACTCCACACAGAAGGCACACCAGCCGAGGATCAAACCGGAGAACCTCTTGCTGTGAGGAGACAATGTTATCCGCTGCCCCACCGCGGCTGCCCTCTTAAATGACAAATTCTAATGATGCTAAAGACTGTTTAAATAAATTAAATTTTATCCTTCCATCAGTGATACCATTGAAATAAATGGTGTTATACTAAGAGACTCTCTTAAATATCTTCCATATATGAAAATTTCAACTTGGTGGAAAAATAAAATAAAATAATTAGATAAAGAACAAAAAAGTACAAAAAGTTTAACACATTGCTAAACTAAAACTAAAAAAACCTCTTGTTTATTTAGACATAGAGATTTTAAAGCATTAAATAAAAACACTGGCAATTTTTAAATCACAGCTCTACAACTGCGTGTTTAGTATTTTATAATTTATAAGTACATACATAAACAGACATGTATATGTACATTTTTGAATATGACAAATTACATAAAAAAATATTCAAATGCCAGGAAAGAATAAAATAAGTAAGGGATTTTAACAATATGTTTCTGGCATTTAAAAATAATAGCCCAGAGATTCAGAAACAGCTCCCCCACCAGGCAGTCTTACAACTGCTAAAGCCCCAGTTGCTCAAATTCAACTGATTCACAGCCGGAGAATCAAACAGCTGTGAACCCAAATGACCAGCTGCCTGAACAGGTGCTCAAACTCAAATGTAAGTTTGTACACACAGCTGCTGCAACAGTCAAGTGCAGTCAACTCCTTATCATTGAAAAGGTAAGTGGCAAGGGAAACAAGAAGGGAGACTTTAGGTTTAGGGGAGAATTTTAGCTTAAAGGAAAACCATACCAAAAAAATTAAAAACGCATATGTTTTTCAGCAAATGTTGAACTTCTCTGCATTGTTAATGCCTCTGTATCAAAATAAATGGTTACTGTTATTTTCTAATTTGTTTTACCCCAAAATGATCTGAAGGAGGCCACCATGGCTAGCATTATTTTGTTTTACAGTCAATGGCTTCACCTTCCTTATGTCATGTTAGAGGGACAGAAAGAAATCCTAATGATGAGGGTATCATTTACTGTAGTATTCTCTCCCATCAGTTGACAACATTGCTGTGACTGCTTACTTTTCACTGTCAGCATCAATACTCATTTTTAATTACTTTGCTTCCTTTGATTTTCATTAGTAGCTATCCCTGTTGCATCATTTTAAGGAATGTTTGAATGACAGGCTTGAAAATGTAGCTGAATTAATTCTTATTTTCAAAGTATCCTAAACAAAGGTATAAAAGAGGCAAAGAGAACTTACAGAAGAAAAATTCAGGATCACTTTAATGACCAAATGGACTCTAGATGCCTATAGAAAGGCATACAGGCCATAACTGACTACAAACCTGCAACTGCCCAGTGTGACAACAGTACAAAATTCTTAAACATACTAAACTTCTTCAGCAGGTTTGACATGGACAACAAAACTGTGGCAAATAAACTACCTGCCGGTCAAGATGAGGAAGTGCTATGCCTGAGCACAGCTGATGTACTGAAAACTCCGAGATGAGTTAACCCAAGGGAAGCAGCTTCTCCAGATAATATTATGGGCAGGATTCTTAGAGCCTGTGCTGCACAGCTGGCATTGGTACTCACAGACATTTTTAATGCATCACTGAGATTAGCCATCATTATGAGATGCTTTAAGAACATGAGTATCATTCCCTTACTCAAGAAATCATAACCAGCAAGTCTGAATGATTATCATCCAGTTGTTCTAACATCAACAGTAATGAAGTGCTGCAAACGGCTTCTCAAAGACCACATCTCAGCAAGCATATCTGTTACACTAGATATATTGCGGTTTGCCTACAGATCAAACCACTGCACAGCAGATGCCATCTCTTTAGCACTTCATGAAACCTAGACTCACTTGGAAAATAAGGACTGTTATGCCAGGATGTCAGTCATTGACTTCAATTCCACCTTTAATACTGTCATCCCCCAGAACCTAGTGATGAAACTAATCCAACTGGGCATCAACACCCCTTTGTGCAATTGGATACCAGACTTTCTCACAGACAGACCCCAAAATGTATGTGTGGGAAATAATAGCTCTAAAAGCATAACTCTGAAGACAGGTTTGCCCTGAGTCCTCTACTATTCACTTTGCTTACACATGAATGTGTAGCCAGATATGATTCCAACAGAATTATCAAGTTTGCAAATGATACCGCAGTCATAAGTCTTGTCAGGAATGGCATGGAAACAGCATGTAGAGTGAAGTGGAATATCTGCAAGGCTGATCTGACAGCAGCAATATGGCACTGAACATCAGCAAGACCAAGGAACTAATTGTGGACTTTAGGAGGTCTCGGGGAGCACATCAACCTCTGGAAATCAAGACAGTAGCAGTAAAAAAGAGTCAAGAGTTTCTGGTATGCACATATCAGAGGACCTCTCTTGGTCGGTGTACACCAATCACACTGTCAAAAAAGCACAGCAGTGTTTGCACTTCCTACAGAAACTGAAGAAAGTAAACCTGTCACAGTCCATCCTCCAAGCCTCCTATAGGGAACTATTAAGAGTGTACTGGCAAACAACATAATTGTTTGGTAGGGAAACTGTAATGCCTCAGATTACAAGGCTCTCTTTAGAGTAGTAACAGCAGTGGAAAGAATCAATGGCTCTCCACTGGCATCCTTGGATGACTTACATGAATCTCAAAGTATTGGAAGAGCTAGAAAGATAAGAAATGACCATACTCATCCTTCTTGTGGTCTGTTCTCCCCAGCTTTCCATGGGTAGACATTACCGCAGAATGCACTGTAAGACTTCCAGGCTCAATAGAAGCTTTTTCGCCTTATCCACCAGATTGCTGAACTCTAACAACAGGCATGCCAGAAGCCATTCTGCTCTTTCAACCAATTAACTGAATATTCTCTTGACCAAATCCTATAAATGACATACTCTCATACTGTCATAGTAGCATACATTAGTGCAATATCCAAACATCTTCATCTGTCCTGAAACTTGAATGTGCAATACTCTATGTAGTATTTTTGCTTCACAGGTACCTGTTAATGTGAAAATTCAAGTTTGTGCAATATCTACTTGTGCAATACCCTAAACGGCACATTTTTATACATGTAATGCTTGTATATGTCCTAGTATTACTATATAGTAGCTGTATGTATGTATGTATGTTTCTTGCACTGAGAATGAGGCAACACAATTTTGTTTAGCTGCACTATGTGCAGATATAAATGACAATAAAGTTTACTATGTCTTTGACTAACAACTGTAGTTCAGTGCTCAAGTATGAGAAATCTGACTCCTGCAATTAATAGGTGTTACTTGGGCTGAAATAGTTTGTGTTGCATTCACAGTTTTAAATACTGTAGCTAGAATTAAAAGTCTTTGATGTTAATCTTCTTTCCCCAACTGCAGAAGAGACATGCACTTTTGCAGAAATAACCGTGTAGAAAATATGCAAAATCATTTACTGACAGAAAATAAGAAGTTACATTAATATATTTGCTTTCCTTCTTTGTGGCATTGAATTTTATTACAGGGAAAAATATTTGCATCTGAAAACTAAACTTGAAATCCCTGACTTTGTTCAGACTCCAGGCTATACTATTTACCTGAGGTATGATGCTGGCAATCTTAACTGATAAGGCAGATATAAATGTCATTGTTTTCTTAATAGCTCTGTTGTTGGGATAAGTGACTTAACTTAATTACTGTACCACTCTTAGTAACTGTTGTGATACAACAGATGAGACAGATGCAGGAAAGAAAGACACACATAATTATTAAATTATGTCTTTTCTGTATGTCAAATGTTTAGTCTTGGATTAGAGGGAAGGAAAAACACTTTTGGGAAAGAAAAATTTGACTTTTGGGTGGAGTTATCCTTTAATAGAGGGGATCAGAAGGTTAGGGTTAGAGAGGGGAGGAGGATTTTAGGTTCATAGGTAGGTACTAGGCTATCGGCCCTAGGGCCCATACAAGCCTAGCCAAAAAATGTACCCTGGCTTTCACCACCCAATAAACTTATTTTCCTGTGCCCCTATCGAGCAGAGCCACAAAAGTGATCCCCGGGGTGAATTTCCCATTTCCCATCCAATCATAAGATTTTTCTTGAAGAGTGCTAATGAGGAGCTGTTTGACATAGATAGGTAGTCTGTTCCAGAGTATGGGAAGTCTCTGGGACAGGAATCTATCCCTCCAGCATGTTACATTTATTGTGGTGACAAGGTTAAGGTCCCTAGAGCGTGTAGCTTGGAGGGATTGGGATTTCTTTAAGTGGAGCATGTCCAACAGCTCTGGGTTTGACATAGCTTTGTATGTTAGGCAGAGATCTCCCCTGAGTAGGCGATATGCGATGGAGTAAAGCTGTAGTTTTTTAAGACGGTCTGCATAAGGCATCTGTTTGAGGCCAGTAATCCTCTTTGTGAGATATTTCTGTGGTCTTTCCAGTTGTTGTAGATGTCTTGTGAGGTACATACCAAAAGGGGCGTTGTACTCTATAATGGGTGTAATGAGTGATGAGTACAGGGGAACAATGACCTCTTTTTTTCTGGATGAGAATCCTTTTGTGATGAGATGAGCCACGTAGAAGGATTTCCTGACCACTGTGGCAATGTGATTATCAAAGGAGAGACTACTGTCCACCTGTGTCCCAAGGTCTCTTATCACATTTTTGGCATTAAGTAGACTACCAGCTATGTGGTAGTTCATGGGTACAGAGTTTTTACCAAAGGGGATGACAATACACTTTTTGGCATTGAGCTTCAGGCCATGGCTTTGACACCAGGTATCTGTCTCAGTGAGGCCCTTTTGTAGTTTGTCCACATCGTTAGGAGTTTCGATTATGGCTCCTAGTTTGCAGTCATCTGCAAACTTTGTTAGCCAAAGACCTTCTGTGTTGGCCTGCACTTCAGAGAAGTAGATACCAAACAGGAGAGGACCCAGGACTGAACCCTGTGGTACTCCACTTTTCACTGGTCTGATGTCGGATTTGGAATCCGCTACTTTCACAGTGTGGGTTCTGTCCGTGAGCCAGTTGGCAACCCATCTTGTGACATAGGGATTTATACCTAGTTTAGTGAGCTTATCTATAATTCCAGAGTGGGGGATGGTGTCAAAAGCCTTGGCGAGATCTAGATAAGCTGTGTGAACCATTTTACCCTCATCTATGGCTTTGGTGACTGCTTCAAAGAAGTCAATCAGGTTTAGGAGACATGATCTGCCTTTTACAAATGAAAACTGAGTAGGGTCCAGAGTTTGGAGATTACCAATGTCTTTGTTTATGAGTTCCAAGATGATACATTCCATGGCCTTGCAGACCAGGCTCGTCAGGCTAATGGGGCAGTAGTTCCCGGGGTCCATCATGGCTCTCCCTTTGTGGAGTGGGATAACTGTCGCGGTGCGCCATTCAGTGGGTACAAAGCCTGAGGTGAGGCTATGATTGAACATGGTACTTAGGTAGGGTGCCAGTTCATTCTGTAGTTCGTGTAGAACGCAGCCTGGGATATTGTCAGGTCCCATGGATGCTGTGTTCTTGGCTTTGGAGAGGGTGTTTTTTACCTGTGCAGCCGTGATTATAGGAACTTTGCATTCTTCCGGTATAGAGATGGGCCCTCTAGGGGGTGAGAGGGGGGGTAAAGTTAGCACTGAACCTATCTGCTAGGATGTTGGCAATATCAGTTGGTTCTGTATATTTAGTGTCATTATGCTGTAACTCAGAGCAGATCTGAGTGTTCCCATTTAGATTCTTGACATAGCTATAGAATGCTTTGTGGTTGTCTTTAGAGTCAGTGGCGATTTTGTTTTCGTAACTAGCTTTGGAGGATTTTATGAGGGATCTCAGCTTTTTACTGAGGTTGACCAGGGAGTTCCTCCAGTCATAGGATTTTACTCTTTTTTGCAACAGTTTCTTTCTTCTGTTGTAGAGTTTGTTTATGGCAGAGGACCACCAGATTGGCTTCCTTTTTTTGGAGGATAACATCTTGGTTCTATTAGGGATAGCATAGTTTAGGGAGTGATTGGGGGTAGCAGGGTTGTGGAAGGGAAGAGGGGAATTTAGGCTTAGGAAATTATTTGGAGTTAGATGAAGGTTAGGTTTAGGGAGGGGAGGGGATTATAGGCTTAGGGTGTAAGCAGAAGTTAGTGGAAGGTTAGGTTTAGGGAGGGGAGAGAGATTTTAGGTTAGGGTTAGGGAGGGGTGGGGTGGGGATTTTAGCTTTGCCGGTTAATTGAGAGTTTGGGTTAGGGAACAGGTGAGAGTTTTTATGGTTAGGGCCAGGCTTCTGGGAGGGATAGTTGGCCTTTAACAAGTCTATGGGAATCAAGTCAATGGGAGTTATAGCACTTATTAACATTAGTAAGTGTCAGCAGGGAACTTGTCATGAGCTAATACTAGGGGTCAGGCAAAGAAGGATTGCTTCCATAATATGTGAAAAAATGTGATTCAGAGACATGTTAGCTGCAATAAGGAAAGACCTCATTATCTGCTAATTTGTATGCCACTGAATCACCTGTAACTACCACCAGTGCAACTCATTATTTTCTCGAGTTAATGATGACTTGTGTTGTGCCTTGTGCATCATGTTGGCAAAGCCACCTCCCCCAAGTCACTTTCCCATACAAAAATCCATATTCAGACATACACACACAAACACTGACATACTTCTTACCTGTCCCTTAGTGTACAGAATGTCCTTGATGTACTTTCTTATTTCTATCCCACTAAATCATGAATCCTTACAGTCAGTCAATAATGCTAGACATTAGAGTTTCATTCTTCTTAATGTTCATAAAGTGCATTATGATGTTAAACTTGTTGCTCTATCAATTACTTCCGTGAGTTGAAGCAAAGGTTTATAATTTTCCCTAGTGTTGTCTTGTGCTACTCTTGGCTTTGTCTTGTAGCTTCCCCTCCATACAGACACACCCCATCCTTCTCAACTATCCCCTGATTTTACAGATTGCTCCTCCTATTGCCTCTTATATGTGTCCTGTCCCTCATAAGCCACAAACTGTTGCAATCAGTGAAGAGTGGCAGACATTAGTTTTATACTTCTTATTTGGAAAAAATACTCTCTTACTCTAACTCCTCAGTTAGAGTAGAGGATTAAAGTCCCTGCTTTCTGTGTCAACAGAGCTGAATTTCAAGCTTTCAATCCCCTTTTTCTTTAACTTCCTTTTTTTTTCAAAGACTTAAGATAATATGTAAGGACTATCCCTGGTATTTAATGGTGGTGCAAAGAGCTAACTCTGCTAAAGAGCTGTGTGTGTGCAGAAGGTACAGTTTTAATTTTTGCAAGTTTCAAGTCATGATAAAAAAAGCATATTATATGTGTCTAATTTTCTCTCAACCCCACATTTAAGTGCTGCAAAATGCTGCTTTTTTATCTTTTTAAGTGCCTTTACGGCAGAATACAAAGAGTTATCCCTGGAGTCTTAATGTGTCCTACATCCTTAAATGAATGCTGCAAAATGTTGGTATTTTATCTTTTTTAAGTGCCTTTAAGGCATAATAAAAAGAGTTATCCCTTGTGTATACTGCTACCCTTTGCCCTGTGCTGCAAAACATTACCTTTTTTATCTTTTATAGTCTCTTTAGAGCATGATTTAAAGAGAGTAGCTATGGTATCTGCTGTTCCCCACCCTTCAGTATTGGAGGATTTGCCCTTTTACTGTAGAGGAACATAGAGGTGTGGAATTACCACCCCCCCCCCCACACACACACTTACACACTTAAGCATATATGCACAGAACTCCCCTGTTAACAGAATGCACTCATGGACACAATCACCCATATACTCACACACACACACACACACACACACACACACACACACACACACACACACACACACACACGTGCACCCACACATTCCACCACTACCTGTCCACTATACCCCCCAGCACTTACATCTAAAGTAATACAATAGGTAAACATGAGACTCTGGTCATGTTCATTAACAAGATGAGGTAATGGATACAGTCAAGTGATTCTCTGAAATCTGTGAAAATGTCTTACAGTAAGCATTTCTGCTGGTCTATGCATGTACACATCCTGATCTTCTTCCTGTTCGCCCGTGCTGTTTTAAAATTCAGCTTTGATGATTTTGCTGCCTGTTCCAATGGTGGATTCTAAGCCTGTCATTTTGAGTGGTCTCTCGTGCAGCCCTTGGATTTTTTAATTGTTTGCGTACTGGTAGGGCAGTTTTGTCTCCTTATCAAGCTTTTGACTTCTGCTGGAAAGTACATGACTAAATAGCACAGCCTGCAACCCGAATGCCTTGTTGATGGTTGATGGTGACGGCCCACAGGCACAGTGGTGAATCTACAGACCATGGAGAATCACTTTAGTGGGGCTGCCTATGTATTGGAAGGGACTATGGTTGGCAAAAAAAGGGCCATATTATGGTGTACTGTTGGTGGTAGCCCTTTCTGAATCCCAGGGTACTTCATTATTCTGAGACATATTCTCTAGAACTTTATTCACAGAGTGAAACTGGAAAGATATATAACTAATAAAGTAACTGTTACTAGAGATGAAATACAACAGTCACAGCTAATTGACATGTTTTTGACTGCAATATTTAGTGAGATTTGGGAAAAAAATAAAACATATGCCCAAACATTATAGACAGATAATTTTATATTAATAAAACACCCGTAATGAAAATATAAATGTCCTCTTCACTTGTGTTAAATTACCACTGCAAAAAAGTAAATAAATGAAATCATCGCAAGAAAGTGGAAAAAGTGCAGTTGTTTAAGTAAATTTACCATAACAGTAGATGTTCGAATGATCAATGCTGCAGTAGTCTTAGCTATACTACATGAGTTATATCCCGCCAAGGATATATAACAGCTGGCCAGCTTCCAAAGCTTCAGGGCACCTTCCACATGTCCAAGCTGTCACCCAGCTGTAGCTGAGCTGACTAAAAAGACAGCTTTGGCACCAAGCCCTTCAGATCTTTCATGCCAACATAGAGAGGGAGGCTAAGCCCTGAAAGGACAATGCTAGGAAAAACAAAAATTAAATGTCCACACCCTGGCATAAACAACACATGAAAAAAAAAACAAGGGGAAGGGAGAGAGGGAGTGGCTACTGCAGCAGTGATCATTTGAATGTCTACTGTTATGGTAAGCTTAATTACACAACTGTACTATGTTTATCATATTCATCACTGCTGCAGCAGCCTTAGCTGTATGGTTAGATTACCCTAGCTTACTACATAGGGAGGTGAAACAAGAAAGTCCAGCAACTCCTGAAGAATGGCAATAGCAAAGCCTGATTTAGACCTAGAGAAGGAATCAAGCTAATAATGCTTTGTAAAAGTATGAAGACCAAGCTGCTGCTTCTGGAATACTTCTAGAATCAAAACCTTTCCAAAAAAACATAGATGAAGCCAAGGCATTGGTAGAGAGAGCAGTGATCTTGCCTGGAATAGTTTTGTTGTGGTGAGTATAACAAAATATAATAGCTTGGAAATAGTCTGTTTTGCACAGGTTGACCCTTCTTCTTACATTCACAAGAAATGAACAAGTGATTCAAAGATCTGAAAGATTTAGTTCTGTCAACATATACCTGAATTGTCTGTGGGCATCCAAGGTATGGATTATTTTTTCTCCCTCATTTCAGGTTCAGATAAGAAAATGGGCAGGTGGATAGTGACTTAAAGTTAATTCAGGCACCACTTTAGGCATAAAAGAAGGATTCATCCTGAAAGAAACACTGTCTCTATCGAAGATGAGATAAGGTTGACTCACCATAAGAGCTTGCAATTCAGATACCTTTCCTAGGGTCTGTATCAGGAACTTGAAATGGCATACAGCTCAACACTGTTTCATTAACACATATGTGTAGAATCCCAGTTAATCGAATGACCAGATCACTTAGTTTTTTTCCTAGGGAAAAAAATCAGATGGCTGTCACTGTAGATTTGCCCTTTTCCCCACTGTAGTGCAATCTCAGAGTTAGTATATTTAGTTAGGGGAGGTGTGGGGGGCACAGCTCCCACTTTGTAATGGTTGTACTTATGTGTTCTGTATAGTTGGCCTACCGATTTCTTTCCCTAGGAAAGAAATCGGTGATCTGGCCATTCGGTTATCTGGGAGTTCAACACATATGTGTCGATGAAACAGTTTGCGTTCCTGATACGGACCCCCTTTCCTACACAGGTCATACCAATCAGTAAACTGTCTTCTATGTTAAGAACCTCAAGTCAGTCAGACTACCTGATCCCAATGGAACAAGTGTTAGCTTTCCTGACACAAAAATTAAGATCCCAAGGAGGAGCCACTGCTTTTCTAGAAGATCTCTTATGCAAAATCACTTTAAAAAGATTTTGACATCAGACTGCATTGAAAGAGTAGGATCCATAGGCAGGCACACTGACATGGCTGATAAATGAACCTTGATGGAGGAGTAAGAAAGGCCATAGGATAGTAACTCTCACAAATATTGTAAAAACAAAGAAAAACTAACCCTAAATAGGTGCTGGATATGTTACTGGCACCAAATGGAAAACCTTTTCCATTTCCTAATATATGATTTTCTAGTAGCAGGCGTTCTTGTCTCCATTAGTACCTACTACACATCCTCAGTAAAAGGTGACAAAAGGGAATTGAAATCCTATCATCCGGGCAGTCAGCTGAAGTTGATTTGGGTAGGGGTATATCAAACACCCCTGATCTTGTGTGGGTAGATTCAGTCTGTGAGGAAGTTTGTGGTAATTGCCCTTGGTCATTTTCAAAAGAAGGGAGAACTACCGTAGCCTGCGCCAGAAAGCAGCCACCATCATCATCTTGGAGGATTCCTTCTGAATCTTCAGATTTGCCTTGGATATCAGTGGAAAGGGTAGAAAAGGATGCAGAAACATTCTTGTCAAAGGAAAAGAAAAGGCATATCTGTCTTACAGGCCTTCTTGCTTGAAGTCCTCATGCAAAATCTTGTCAGCTGATTATTCAGATAGAAAGCAAATAGAACTCCTTGCACATTAAACAAATCTTGGAAGACCGCCAGATCTGGTTTTCATTCCTGAGAGTCTGCCCTTCTCCTGCTCAGCTTGTCTGCCACACAAACTTGCTCTATCAAAATGTAGGATACCTGTAGAGTGAGACTGAGCTTTGAAGCTATATCCCAAGCTAACATGACTAGTCTACAAAGGGGGTATGACGGGCTTCTCCCTTGCTTGTTGATGTACCACATGACTGTGATATTGTCTGTAACAACTTGACGAGGCCCTGTGGACCAAAGACAATTCAGAGAGTTGAGTGCTTTGATAAGACAAGCATTTCTTTTACATTTATGTGCTTGCATCTGTCCTTGGTATCCCACATACCTTGCACTTTTATCTGTCCTGACACTGCTCCCTAAGCAAAGACCAAGGTGTCCATTGTGAATGAGTGCTTTAGAGCAGGGAGGAAGAAGGGGAGACCTGGATTTAGAGAAAGTTGCTGTCTTCACCAAGTGATTTCTCTTCTGACAAACTCCACCACTGGAATTTAAAAAAGACAAAATATGTTGGTGTTGGGACCAAAGAAACCCCAGATACCATTGTATCTTTCTCATGTGGAGACTTACCAAGAGTATCATAAGAATAATATATGCCATGAGACCCAAAATCCTGATGTATTCCTTCACAGTGACTGAAGTCTGGAATGGAAAACCTTAGGAACAGATCTGGATATAGATCTAATTTTTTTTCAGGTAGCGTTGCCGCCTCACAGCAAGACGTTGTGCCATTCGAGTCTCAGCTAGAGCGTCTTCTGTGAGGAGACATGCATGAATGGGCGTACCTTCGCTGAAGGCCATGCATCAGGGCTGGCAACTCGGCATGTAAAAATCCACTGCCAATCATTAGCGGACCGGAGTTCCGCTGTGGCGACCCCTAACTGGGAAAAGCCGAAAGACACAACAAGAAGAAAAGCTCTTTGAACTGAGGTGTCTAGCTGACACCCCAGAAAGGCAATCCTGTGCGAAGGAGTCAAAAAAGACTTTTGAATGTTCTCTTGAAATCCCAGCTTGTTTAAGAAGTATCTGACCAAAGAGAAAGATACCTGACACTTTGAAAACGACTCTGCGAAGATAAGGAAGCCATCTAAATACTAAAAAATGTGGTTAACCTGTAGCCTGCACTGCACTACAAGTGGAACTAGATACTTTTTGAACATTCTTGGTGCAGCAGATTCATGCAAACAGAACCTTAAGAAACATCTGAAGTCTTGATTAATACAGCTGTGATGACAAGCATCTTTTAAATCTATTGTTATAAGGAAACTTCAATGAGGAAAATGAGGTAACAGGTTGGGAACTGACAGCAGTTTGAACCTGGCACTATCACAAATAGGTTTAGGAAAGAAAGATCCAGAACTGCTCTTTAAACATATTATTTTCTGGCACTAAATACATCCTTGAATGAAAACCTTTCCCAAACTGGGAAGGAGGAATTCATTCTATCATTCCCTATAACAGCATATGTTGAAGGAAAGTGGAAATAAATTAATCTGGTCAGGTGGATGAGTAATTATCCTCTAGAAAGGAGGGATTTCCTCCCACTGTCATTTGTAACCCTGATGAATGTTCTTCAGAGCCCATTTATCTGAAGCCATGTGAAAAAATGTAGAGATTCAGACTTTCTGGAAGGGAAAGGGGACTGCCAGTATGGGAGGGATGGAGAGACAAGGTCCTTTAAATACTCATTCTGACTTGAACTATTCTTGGTTATGGGGGTTCTTGAATTCTTTTTGGAACACCCCTTGCATTTCTTCTTAAACATCGGTTTACCTGCATTTTGCTTTCTAACAAAATTAGATGGAGGATTAGAGACGCCAATAGAATACTTGGAAAAGGACGGATGAAAAATCTTAGAGATTTCCTGAATCAACTTACCCCTTTCATCACACCTTTTGATAACCTCTGCAGTATGGTAGTCAAAAACTAAATCTATATCCAAAGAAGAACCTAAAGTCTAATTTTTCGCATCATCTGAGAGGTCCTGAAAATGCAGCCAGGCAAACCTCCTTAAAACAGTATTACTGGCTGTAGCCAACTGAGTCATACATATACTGTAAATAGTAAGTAGTGACTTGTACAATGGAAAAGAATAAACTATTTTAGCTGATTTTTCCTCACTGTGACTCCAGTAAAACCAAGTCCCTAAACCATAACAGCCCAAACCAAATACAGGTCTTGACAACACAGAATTGTAATTTCCTAATGTTTCTATGGCCAGCTTGGTAGACATGGGCATCCAGAGAGAATGCTGCAATTGTCTCATGTACTCAGACAACATTTTAATCCTTAAAGAAACTAACACAGTATGTGAGAGATGTACATACATAACTTCCTTGGCAGCAAAAATCTTGCTTACAAACAAGGATGTCAAGAACACATATGATACATCCTTTACACATACTACTCCTGACACATATAGACCTTCTTATGATAAGCAGTTAAAAACGACACCTCTCCAAATGTGAAAGACCTCCTAAGCCATCAAATGACAACACCTATCCACAGCAATCACTAAAACACACACCAAAATCAACACCGAACACCAACCATAAGCCTAGACCCAATGACCCACCAAGAACAAGCCCTAAAAGGCAAGCAAACACTTTACCTAGCACTCTTATCATAAGGGACTCTATTGTATGACACACATATGCTGCTCTCACCAATCTGGACAAGGACATGACAAATTAAAGCTATGTACTCACCATAACTATGCATCTTTGTTGTCCATTTTTATTCTTATTCAATGATCGGGTCTTGGGTCTGTCTATGCCACATTTACAAGACTCTCAGATCCAACTCTTGAGCTCCTCCCTCTACCCATAATGGCCCAGTCAACCCACTATACATCAGATCGAGTTTGCTGCTTTATAAGTCATAGGAATAAATAATCCTAATTATAGACAAAGTAAGAATAGTAGTCATATAACTGGGGCTCAAACAAACAGAAGTTCCAAAATAACCACAATGTCACTGCAGGAGATGATAGGAAGGGGGTGGAAGGAGGATGGGGAGTTGAGAAAGAGCATGAATAGACAACAAAGATGCATAGATATGGTGAGTACATAACTTTAATATCTAATGTCCTTTTCATTCATTGTTCAACAATTGGCACAGGGTTCCCAGTAATGTGGTTCTTGGGTGACTCTTATGGAAGGATATTTCAAAGTCCTGCAGCACCAAAATCACCTCTACTCCTGGAGGTCAAATCCAATTTGTAATGACCAATAAAGGTATGAGCATTATACCAGGTAGATGCTGCTTAAATGTTGTCAACAGAGGTTCTAGACCAAAATACAGAAGAGGTAGCCATAGACCTGGTGGAGCATGCTTTAGGAGGCCTGAGTAGGGACAGACTTTGCTGACTGTAAACAAAGGAAATACAATCAGTAAACCATGTCGCCAGGGTAATTTTAGAAAGTGTAAGCCCAATTTGTTCAGGGAGAATGAGACAAACAATTTTTCTGACTCACTGAAATATTTTGTTCTGTGGAGAGAAAAACATAGTTGCCTATGTACATCCAAAAGTAGGGCATGTATTCTCCTTTGTTAGCAAAGTTGGGAAAAATAGGCAAATTAATGGTTTGATTAATATTCATTTTGGGGGTATTTTGGCAAAAAAGATGGATTGACCCATAACATAACCCTGTCTTTGGAAGAGAGACCCTGAAGTACAGAAACTCGTCTTGCAGAGGTAATGGCCACCAGAAAAGCTTTTTCCATGATAAAATTTTTAAATCACTTAGCTGATGGTTCAAAGGGTTTTTAAGTTAACCCTTGCAGCATGACTGTCAAATCCCAGAAAGAAGATGGGTACTTCACTGGGGGCCTAAGCTAGAAAGTACATTTTAGAAAAGCCTTGCACAACTTTGAAGAAGAAAATGAGGAAATAGTTTCCATTGAGTAAAAATTAGATATGGCTGTTAACTACATTTTGATAGTAGAGAAACTAGTTCTTTCTTGAAAAATAGATGCTAAAAATTCAAAGACCACAGAGGTAGGAGCAGTGAAGGGATGCAGTTCCTTATGTAGAGCCCAAATATAGAATCTTTGCCATTTCCTTTGTAAATCTTCCTTGTAGAGGCCTTGTGAAAAGAAAGAAGTATCTGCTGGACAAAAGTGGAAAGCCTGGACTTTCTAGCTATCAGTGAAATTGGAAAAAACTGGCAGCCAGCCTGAGGCCTGGAATGTCCAGATGATCCATCCCAGAGGAACGAAAAAGCAGGTCTGGACTGGGTCCAGTATTCATAGTGGATAACGAAGGTGAGACCAAAGGAAAGGGGAACCACACTGATGAGGTCAAAAATAGGGCAATGAAGAGAACCATCCTCTTCAACTGATGTGCCTTCAGTAAGAATTTGGGAATTAGTGATATTGTGGAATAAAATAAAGGAGACCAGTGAGCTGAACATGGACAAGAGCATCTCTCGGTGAATCCCCCAGTAGGGAGATTAGGACAAAGAACCTGGTGCACTTGTTGTTGTGGGGAGATGCAAAGAGGCTGCAACAAGATTTGCCCCAATGATGGAAAATCCTCTCTGTCACTGACTGAGAGACCATTTATGAGGCATTTGAATGGACCTGCTGAGTTTGTCCACTACAATGATGGACTTGACTAGTATGTACATTTCCATAAGAAAGCAGTTGGAGGAGATCACTCACTGCCTCATTCTCATTGCCTCTCGACAAATAGGGTAAGATTGGGTTCCCTCCTGTTTGCTGATGTACCAAACCACAGACATATTTTCCATTTGTATAACAATCATCCTAAGAAGAAGAAAGTCCTGGAAAGTCTGCAATGCTAGTTGGGCCACTCGCTTTTCTAAGACATCAATATGCAAATTGGTCTCTTCTGTAGACCACATGCCTTGGACCATCCATCCGTCTATCCCAAGAAATGCCCCCCACCCCAGTTGGGAGGCATCCATGGTTACCGTGATTACTGGGAGTGGAAATACAACATGGTGGCCTTGGGAATCACTGCCTGACTGCATCCACCAAAGTAGTTGTTTTTTGCATATTCGAGTGAATTTGATCGGAAAGGACAGCGATGATGTAGAACTGACCACTGAACAGATAGGGACCATTGAAGAATTTGCATATAAAGCCATAGGAACTAAGGTTATGGCAGCTGCCACTGACCCTAGGGCCTGAAGAATAAGTCTGGCTGGGGGAGAAGGGTGTGCAATAATTTGCTCCACTCGGCACCTGATTATCCTTACTTGATGTGGGGGAAGACAGGCTGTCTGATTTACTGTGTTCAACTGGGCACCTATGAACTCCAGACTCTGAACAGTTTGAAGATGAAGTTTGAAGATGTTGACTGAGATGCCTAGTGAGTGACATATCTGGAGCAAATAGTCCCTGGATTTCTCTAGGATATACTTGGTTGGGGTGGTGAGGAAACGGCCATCTATGTATGGAAACACTCAGAATCCCAGCAGTGTCAAGTGAGCTGTTACCATTGCCATACATTTAGTAAACACCCTTGGGGCTGTGGTGAGACCAAAGGACAGGGCTCTGAACCGAAAGTGACTAGCCCCTAGCTGAAAGAGCTCATCCCTGACCCTATTAAAAAAAAAAAACCTTGATAAATTGCATGTGAAATCGAAAATTCTCCTCCAGTCTAGCCCCCATTTCCCTGATGGACAAAAGCTGACAGTAAGTAAACTAATCCCCAGCTAACATACCACTACACATAACTCTTAGCTATCTCTTGTCTAACATACCCAACAATATAGGAGGCTTGGGTTACATAGCCAGGCTTGTAAAGACCTTGGTGGTTGTTAGTCTATTATAAACTATGAACCTATTGTTTTCTCTTTTTTTTTACAGTTTCATACTTGCAAATAGTTGAATTCATGTTTTAGGCATTTTAAGGTATTTTCACACATTTTGTAATACAGACAGCATTTAGACAAAGCACATAAATATGTCAACAATTGTGTGTGTGCGTGTGTATATACATATATATATATATATATATATATATATATATATTTCATGCAAAAGCCCGAACCCATTATCACCGAACACACTTTAACGAAAGCGCTTTTGACTGAAAAGCACTCTCATTAAAGTGCGTTTAAAAAAAAATCTATGTTTATGCAGGGGGGCAAGCCCCCCTGCACCCCCCATGTGGGGGGCTGTGCCCCCCACACCCCCCTACTTAAATATTCTCACTCTGAGATTGCACTACATTGGGGAAAAGGGAATTTTCCCTTACCCATGCTGTAGTACGATCTCCGGAACAGGCATACTTACGCAAAAGTGCTTTTTCTGTGAAAAACACTTTTGCGTAAATATGCCCCACCCATAATCATTCGGTGGAAAGTGCATTCGGGGATCTGTACGGATCCCATATATATATATATATATATATATATATATATATATATATATATTTACATATACAAAGACACACACAATATTTAAAACAGAGTTGGATAGTGTGTAACTGATAGGGAATGAAATATTTAATATCACAGACTTAACCTGAGATTGAGACAGTTAAATGTAACTCAATTTGAGACTGGGACAGTTAAATGTGTAAACTGTAAATGCTTCATCAATGAATAGATGGAAATGAATACACTGAGTATCTGATCACCAATGTGCATTTGCCTAAAAAAATGCTAAAAAAGGCACTTTAAGTGTTTTGCCCCCCTACAAAAAAAAAACAATTTCTATCAACGCTACAGTCATCACGACTAGAAAAAGGAGGAAATTTCCCCTAGAAAGGGCGCTAGCCAACAATGATTCCCACTAGAGGAACTTTGATCATCAGCAGGTTGAACCTCAGGAAACTAAAGATCAGCAGTTCAGGTTCAGTCTTCAGCTACTAGTAATGTAACAATTTTAATCATGTCTACAGAACTAAGTATTGTCATCTAGCAATACTTCTGGGGTCTAAACTAACTAAAGCAAAACATTCTATTGCTACCACAAATCTTTACAGTCTTACAATGTAATAATTTATTACCCTAAGAAAAAACAATGACATTATACAACTTATAAAATTACTTAAACAGATTTTGTTTTATTTCACAAATTCAGAAAGTACCCTTACTACCATCCACAGTATGTAAAACATACCAATGAATAATTCTGCAGATGTTGATACCACCTGAAGAGATGACAGGTAAGCAGCAACATTCCCTACTACACATCAGAATCAATAGGGATGTTTGATTCATACTTAAGTTAAACCATGATACTTCTTTACATTCTGTATGAACGAGTACTGATTTTTCATGAATAAAATGTAAAGTCAGCTCCATAAGGATAAGTGAAAATGTTATCATTTAATCAAATTTTAATGTAGTCAGTCTCTGTCCTAGGCATTTAAAACTGTTAAAATAATCTAGTAAGATGATGTGAATAACAACCAAAATGAAACTCCATCAAACAAGCAAATATATAAAATAAACATTGGGATTCAATAAATCCCATGTAGGGTTCGCGCGAAGCCTACACAGGGTTTACGTGTTTGTACGGTGAGCAGCAGCACTAATTACATACTCATGCTGCACATCAAATTTAAATGTAAACAAATGCTGGCCAGGAAACCGTGTAAAGCAACAAAGATAGCAATCCTGTGTACCTCAGAGCAAACTAGGTTAGCAGGATTGCACGGAATGTCACAATGATTACCAAGGTTTAACACACAGTCCAAACACAATACAGGACAGTGTATGCAGTGCAGAATATTGTGAAATCCCATTCCAGCCATTCTGTACCAAAGTTATATAAATAATCTGTAAGTGTAGATGGCCTGCCATTTAAAATATACAGTCAAGGGAAGTGCGTGTATTGAATAGGAACACACAGATGAACTGTAGGAATGAATACAGGGAAGGACGACATGTGAAACATACTAATGTACAGCAATGAGGGCATGTCAATGGAAGACAGTTGTTCATAGGTTCATAGGTTAGTACTAGGCTAACTGCCCTTGTGAGTCATTTTAAGCCTAGCCAATTATCTCTTGTGAGACTCAAACCCTGCACTTTGTGTTTGTAAGGCAAACACCTTAACCATTAGGCCACCCTCCCAACCCAGTTGTAGCAGGTACACTAATAACATATCAATATGATACACTACAGACTGCACATTGACAAGGTATATTATGTGACTGTCACACAAGGTGACATAACAATGGAGAAGATGTCATTGTGAGATATGCATCCTGAGATGAACAATGCAGAGGATATCTATCAGGGATGTTATATACAATTGGGGTTGGGTGCATATTGTGAAGCTGTGCACACTGATTTGCCAGAATATGAGTGTAATGTCAGCAGAGGTCTCCAACAAGTGGGACACAGTTGCAGGCTCATGGACAACAGTAAAAGAAGCGTGCATAATAATGGACAATATCAGAATAATACCACCAGTAATCCCATATCTGTAACACAACATACATGATTCTGAGTGAACACAGATGGTTCTGCACAAACACACTTGTACAACTATTATGACATGTCAGCAATCTATGAGGGTAATCAAACACACCATCCTTACACTGTAACATCTGCTGGAGGTGTTAGGTGGGACACTGCTACACCTGTATGTTACATTAGGATCACTACAGGCTAGTTGACTGGTGTGCATGGCAGATATATATGGCACAATCTAGACCATTCCAAATGTAACCCCTGCCACCAATGTTATCAAACAGTTATGTATGTACTGTGTGCATCACCAGAACGGGTATCACACATGCATCTAGTGTAATACCTTAATGGGTGTTCTTCCACCATCAGGCAGTAATGTTTATGCAACAAAAAGAATACCTAGGTATGTCCACTAAGATGTGTGACAGCTCACCATGGCAAAGGTGGTACACTTCACAGGAAGATGTGTAGGGAGGTACATGTGGAAAGGTGCACTGTACTCAGTTATTGGTGTGATGAAGGCTGTGAACTATGGAGTTATTATGGCCTTTGATGTGGATGTCCTTCACATACTCAGTAGCTGTGTAACATACAAGGGAGTAGTCAGCATTGTGGCCACATGCTGGTAGGCATTCCACATACTATCTACCCAAGGACACAGGTCACATACCAGTTGGTCTACTTATAGGGTATGATGCAAACATTATCCTTGGGTTGAATGTTTTCAAAATGTAACAGATCCCTCCATGTTTTTGTTTCATTGCATGTGTTATCATGGCTGTGGCAGCAATCTGTGGTGTGTGTTAATACTCTCTGTATTATACTAACATCACAGCTGGAGTCAATGATTGCCCACAGTCTGTAGTCCTTCAGACAGCTGTTTGGACACAGGATGTGTATATCATCTGTGATGTCCATCACTCAAATAATAGACAGGAAATGGCCTAGCAGACAGCTCCGATGTATGGACCTGCTCACTGGACCTGACATATAGGTCACTTCACACATTTCAACATATTTAGATGAAACATGTGTGATTCACTAGATAATACATTTCATGGTATAGGTGTTTATGGCCTCATCTGACAATGTTGAGTGAATACCTCAGTGTCGATTTCTGTTAGCTGTCTTGGCATGGTCAAATTCCACAGGATGATAGTGTTGTCATCACACATGCCCTCGATGCCCTCTTTGAGGACATCTAACAGATGTAACAGACATGGATGTAGCATTAACAACTCACACAGGTCCGTTGCACACAACTGCGATATCACTAGTGTCCATTTAGAAAAGATCCATGATGACTTGTTGATCTACTTCACAGGTGAGGAGAGTTAGCATGTGTCTGTACATACATGCATCATGTGCTGTCCCTCCCAACTCAGATGGATGCCTATTGATGTACACCCTACAAGAATATAGACCACGTGGAGCATGTATTGAACTGTGTATTCATCTATGCCAGGAAGGTGTATGTGCTGAATCATGCTATAGGTGCTCTGATACTGCCTATCTTGATCTGGCCTAGGAAATGTCTCAAACCCCCCCCCCCCCCCCACACTCAGGTATCATTGAGGAACTCTCCCATTTGAGGATTAAGTCTTACATCACTAGATGGCTAACCAATTGGCTCACCGACAGAACACATACTGTGAAAGTTGGTGAATCAACCACTACCAGTAGAGCTGTCACCATAGGTGTACCTCAGAGATCTGTGCTTGGCCCTTTATTGTTTTCAATGCATTTCTTAATATTCTAGGCTAACATATGAAGCCTTTGTCTTACCAAGTTTGCTGATTCTTGCATACTGGATGCAATCATTGAGTCCACCAATGATGGAAGCATACTACAAACAAACATACTACAGGAGGGGCTAACACAGACAAATGATTGGTGCCAAAGCTACATGGTCTATAATTAAATGCAAAAACCTGTCTTTATTTTGGCCATTTGCAAAATGGAATTCCTTGCTAATTACAGCATTGAAAACACTCCCTCAATGCTGAAACCCAGTGGTGCAAGACCTGAGAACACATGTAGACAGCAATCTGAACTTCAACCACCAAGTGTACATAATGGTATGGAAAGGCTATGTTGTGCACTTCATAAGTCAAACCATCATACTCAGATCTGAGGATTATATAACAGCACTGTACTTGAACATCATCAGAACACTAACAGACTACACTGCTCTCTTTTGCATGTACCTCACCAGACACCTGCAGGAGCTGGAGAGACCACAGGGACTTCTCCTTAAGAAAATACAGGGCCTGGAAACCATGCCATGACATATGTGGATAGACTGAAAGCCCTGTCACTGTAATCTGCATTGTATAGGATGAGGTGGCTTGTGACTGGCCTCCAGGCCAGTCTCTTATCCTGCATGGTGGGAATACTGCACATCCACAAATCAGCTATAACAGATGACATCAACATAATCTGGTGAGGAGAAAATGCCTATAGCACTGTCCCACAGTGCACTCTGCAAAGTCAAGTAAGGGCACCCCCCCCCCCACACACACACACACACTTACACACTCCAGATGACTGCAGTGAGAACAGAACTCCTACCTAAGTACACCAACTACAGAACTTTGTATTTAAGACAAGCATCACAGCTCAAATCTGACATGAAGAGTGTCAGACAACACATCATAGTGGATGACATCAGCAGAGTCTGGTGAGCAGAAAATGCTAATAGCAATATCCCAAGTGCTGGTGTAAAATGCACTCTGTAATGTCAAGCAAGAGCACAAACACACACATGTCAAGCAAAGGCATACACACACACACAAATACACACACACACACACACACACACACACACACACACACACACACACACACCAGTTGACTGCAGTGAGAACAAAACCTCTACATATCTAAGTACACCAACTAGAGAACTCTGTATTTAAGGCAAATTCCACAGCTCATGTCTGACTTTAAAAGTGTCAGACAACACTTTATAGTGGATGACATCAGCAGAGTCTGGTGAGGAGAAAATGTGAATAGCAGTGCCTTACATGCTGGAGTAAAATTTACTCTGTAATGTCAAGCAAGGGCACACACACACACACACACACACACACACACACACACACACACACACACACACACATTTACTGCAGTGAAAACAGAACCCCCTACCTACCTAAGTACACAGACTAGAGAACACGGTACATTTAGCAAGTGCCACAGAACAAGTCTAACTCTTTACAAACTTTATGCAAATAGGTGTCCACGTTACTACAAGTATTTGAAGATCTGAATGTGTACTGCCATTCTAAAGATGTGCATGGTATATCACACAACTTTGTTTATGTCTTTCAGCTTTCCCCGGTTAGGGGTCACCACAGCGGAACTCCAGTCCGCTAATGATTGGTAGTGGATTTTTACGTACCGGGTTACCAGCCCTGATGCACAACCTTCAATGAAGGCACGCCCCATTCACATATGCCTCCACACAGAAGACGCTCTAGCTGAGAATCGAACGGGACAACATCTTGCTATGAGGTGACAACGCTACCACAGCACCACCACCGCAGTGTTATCACACAACATTTCTTATTAATTTATGTAGTGTATTCGATATATTTCTGAAAATGTACCGAGAGACCAGGGTTGCAGTGCATGGGTGGATGTAACAAATGGGTGCACTGCAAATATCTGACAAATTCTTAGATAGGGCCTTCATTTTGCTATGTTTCCACATGTAATTTCATGCCATGGACACTAAATGGACAGTAAACAGAAGTAATACATGCAGTGGGTTTGCAAGATGGCCACCAAAGTGTTGCTCATGTGAGATATACATTTCTACTGCTTTTTCTGCTTGCCCATGGTTAAACAGTGCACAAACACGAGGCTCATTGCTAAAAGTATTGAATGTATGAAAAACACCCACTGCTTAGCCTACTCTTTGGCAACAGGTGTAAATGCACTGACACATTTCTTTTTGATCCCAGATGATACTGGGTTTGAATTCATGTGTATGTAATACTTTGGAATAAGTAGTTATAATGCAGTGAAATTATGCTTATACTATATTCACATTGTGTTTCTATGTTTTACTTTAGTGCAATGTGTTTAAGCAGCAGTGCATGGAGGTAAACCACACCACAGGAGAGACATTTATCATTGCTTGTCATTGGTGCACATTGCCCAACTCCACACAAACACAAAACACAAAAAGTGAAGGGCTCCTTTGCTTTGTTTGGTACTTATGTGTGTTGTGTGTGATTCTATTTTTTGACCAGATTATAAGTGTTAAAATGGGGTAGATAGGAAAGTGGTAAAACAGGGAGCAAGCAGGGGAAAGAGCAAAGTAAAAGAAATACAGTAATGTGCAGGAGGGAGGTAGGAAAGAACCACAGCTATCCATTTCTTTAACAGTGTAAATTAGAAGTTATGTTCTTACCATAACTAGGTATCTGTGTGGTCTTATTTCATTATTCCTCACCACTGGGTTAAGGATCCGACCCTCAGATCCAGCTCAGCTGCTCCTCTCCTAGACTTTGGATCAAGCCTATAGCTCCTCCCTTTACCCATGACCACCCCCCACCACTTCCTCCAAATCCTCAGATTGAGTTTGATGTGTCTAAATAACCATCTCTACAAAAAACTACTTTTAGGTAATATATGTGTACAAATCTCACAATCAGTCCTAAGAGGAAAGAAAATTAGGAAATGTGCTTACCTACAGAGTCCCAAACGTACAACCTATGGGTTCCAATGTCCTCTAGAATTCTTCCAGAAACATAGGAAGGAGGATGGAGGGGGGACTGGTGAGGAAGAATGAAAGAAGACAACACAGATACCTAGTTATGGTAAGAACATAACTTTTAAATCTGATGTTGTCTCTTTCATTCTTCCTCACCACTGGGTCAGAGTCCCCAGCTACACTGCTCTTGGGTGGCCCTTATGGAAGAACATAACAGATTGCCACTGAACCAAAGGCTTCTTTGTTTCTATAAATAATGTCTAGCTTGTAATGAATAACAAAGGTATAAATCATAGACCAGGTGCCTGCTGCACAAATATCCTCATCTGAAGATCTGGAAGGGAAGGCTGCAGATGTAACCACAGATCTGGTAGAATGAGTTTTGCGTGGTCAGGGTAAAGCCAAACCTACTTGTCAATAAACCCATGAACAATAGTCTGAGATCATTTTGAAAAGGTAACTTTGGAAACTGCCTGACCCAAATGAGCAGAAGAGTAAGACAGAAACAGTTGGTCAGATTTCCTATGCTGCTTCATTCTGTGAAGATAAAAACATAACTGCCTATGAACATCAAGAAGATGCAACATGTATTCACCTTTATCTGTAAACTTGTAAAAGAATACCAGCAGTTGGATGGACTAAGGTTTGCTTCAGTGGCAGTCATTAGTAAACAGAGACACTCTGTCCTTGTGGAAAATGATATAAGGGGGTTTCAAAGACAAGTCCCGTAATTCAGAGACTCTTTTTGCTAATGTCAATGCCACCAGGGGAAGAGCCTTCCAGGAAAAAAACTTTAAATCGCAAGTTCCTGATGACTCAAAAGGCTTCTGTGTTAGCCCTTGTAACACCAGCATGAGATCCCATGGCAGACAAAGTTTTTTGGTAGGAGGTCAGAGAAGGAAAACCCCTTTCAAAAAGGCTTTACATAATTTAGAGACCCATAACGAGGCATGTCCATGCCCAGCTCCTTGATTAAATAAAAGACTAAAAAAATGTAAAATGTCAGGAACAGGTGCTGAAAAGAGGTCAATGTTCTCCTTGCTGGTAAATACAGAAAACATCTTCCACTTACTTTTGTAAACCTTGTTGGTGGAAAACTTCTGAGAGGCCAGAACAATATTTTTGACTAGGGAGGCGAGCCTGGACTGCTTTCCAATCGATGTAATTGGAGAAACCATGTGGTCATTTTTAGAGTGTGGAGATTGGGGTGCTGAAATTCTGATGGGTGAGACAGGAGGTCCTGGTGGGGCTGCAGAATCCAAGGGAGATGAAACCATAGGAAGGGAAACCACACTTGTTGAGGTCAGAAAGGGGCAATGAGGATGACTGAACACTTCAACCTTCTTGCCTTCTGCAGAAATTTTGGAATTAGGGGAAGAGGGGGATAAACATAAAGGAGACCCAAGGGACAATCATGGACTCAGTGACTCCCCCTGACGTGGGATCAGAGCGAAGAACTTGCTGCACTTGTTCAGAGGGGAAGCAAAAAGATAAAAATAATAACAAAATAACGAACAAGCCACGACTGAAGGAAGAAAACAAACAACATTTAATGAGAAGTAATGTACTAACTAAATCAGAAAGTGCATTTATCTAAAACTTTAAGTACTTAAAAGCTAAAAATATTTAAAAAATGTGCAAACTATTTGGTAAAATGTATAAAAAATACATAGTAGTACAAAAACATTTAATACATAATTTTAATGTTTCAATGGTCTGGCTTTCAAAAAAGGCTTAAGTGATACAATACCATTAATTCCAGGGGGGTTATCAGCCTGCAGTTTCATAATCCACTTTTGTTAAACCTCCTCTGTCCTGTTCTTTAATATCTCCACCTCTCAAGCTTTCTGATAAAACCTCTAATACAAAAAAGTTAAAAACATGGTGCAACCCTTTTTCTGGTACATGCTTAGCCAGTGCACTAGTTTCTTTATTTTTTACAAAGTCCCTCATGTGTTCCAGGATTCTATCTTTAAGGCATCTATTTGTCTTCCCGATATAAAAAGCACTGCAATGTTTACAAAAACTAAAATAGACCACATTCTGCATTTTACAATCTGCATAGAAGTCAGCCTCAACTTTAAATTGCTGACTTCTGTGTGAAAAAGAAGAGCATGAATATATGTACTTAAAGGCTGTACAATTTCTGCAGGAGAAGGTGTCTACTCTGTTAGAGCATTTCTTGCTGGTCATTCCTGAGGACTTATAACAAAGCTGCCTCTTAAGTGACTTTCTATTAATAAATGAGAAATGTGGTACTGTATCAATTACATTGTCTAATTCAGTTATTGATGTTAATAAATTCCAGTTATTTTCAAAAATGTTACAAAATAACAATATAACTGGAGTATGATACTAGAAATCTAATTCTGTTGTTATTAGCCCTAGAATTACTAGGACTCCCTTCTGTTGGATGGGAAAAAATAGGGTTTGCCACTACTATTGCGTACTTCATACATATGACTGACACTTTCATCTATCTCAGTTTGATTATAGCCCCTAACCATGAAATCTTCCCTCAATGTAGAGACTGCTGCATTTAACCCATCATATGTATTATGTATCCTGCTCATTCTCAAGAACTGCCCCTTGAGAACAAAAAGATCTCAGTGAGGCTGGCCTCAAAGGCTGAAAATCATACTCAAAACTGATTGACTGAGGGATCACTTGTGAGGAGCCAGAATGGACCTACTCAGTCTGTCTACCAACACACTGGTTTTCCTCAGTATGTGTGTTGCAACTAGAAAGCAGTCCAAAGAGATCACCCATTCCCAGACCTTCGTGGCGTCCATGCACAAAGGGTAAAATGAGGTTTCTCCTAGTTTTTGATGTACCAGACTACAGACATGCTGTCTGTGTGACCAGCAACAGTCCCTAGAGGAAGATCATCCTGGAAGGCTTACAGTGATAGAAGGACTGCTGTCATCTCTAGGACATTTATGTGCAGATTGGTCTCTGTAAGGGACCACATGTCTTGGACTATCTTTCCCATGTAAAGCCACCCCACCCTAGTTGGCAAGCATCCGTGGTCACTGTGGCTGTTGGAGGGGGAAGGGAAAAAGGTCTGCTAGGTGTAAGTCATGAAACTGAAGCCATCATTGCATGTGGCATCTGCAGATCATTGTGAGTTTCACTCTCGTGGAGAGGGGTTGATGTAGAATCAACCATTAAACCACTAAAGTCCATTGTAGAACTCTCATGAAGAACCAATCCAAAGGGACTAAGACTATAGCTGCTGTTATGGATCCCAATACTTATAGGACTTCCTGCTGGGGAAGGGTGAGACAACTTGTCCTGTAACTTATTTTGTAGGGTCATTATCCTCTGTAATGGTAGACACTCCACCGTCCCTTGAGTGTCCATCTGAGTCCCAATGAACTCTCTGTTTTGTGATGGATCTAGTCTTGAATTTGCAAAATTTATAAAAATCCCTAAGGATCTGGAGATACCGAGCAAACAGACTATGGCCTATAGTAGGTGATGCCTGGTTAGGGCAGTCAGGAGTCAGTCATCTAAGTATGGAAACACCTGGAATCCTTGGAGCTGCAAATGTGCTGCCACCACTGCCATGCATTTGATGAACACCCGGGGGGGGGGGACTGTGATGAGTTCAAAGGGCAGTGCTCTGCTGGTAATGACTGGCTCCCAGCCTTAAGTGCAGAAATTTCCTGGAGCACCTGTGTACTTTTATGTTGTAGTATGCATCCTGGAAATCCTGGAAATCTATGGAGTACATCCAATCATCCTTGTATAGAAGCATCAGAATGGACTGTACCATAACCATCTGGAACTTGGAATTCTTTACAAACTGGTTCAGTCTGCTTAGATCCCAGATTGGTCTTTGGTTCCCATTTTCTTTGGCACCCAGAAGAATTGGGAGTAAGTTTTGGTTCCTATTTGTTAAGTCAGGACCTTCTGGATGACTATTTTTTGAAGCAGCTTTAGAACCTCTAGAGCTGCTGACTCCCTCTGATTGGGTGGAACATTGGGGAGCTTCTTGTTTGTAGGGGAGAATGGAAATGCGGCTGTAATATCCTCTGTATATGATGTTTAGCACCCAGTTGTTTTTTTGCGATTTTTGTCCAGGCTTCTGAGTGCAGAGCAAAACGTCCCTTGACTGCCTTCAGAAAACAGCAGCCTGGCATCTGTTCAGGAGAACTGATAGTTTTTATCAGGAAAGGAATCCTGAAAACCCTGCATCTGCAGACACCCTTTGCCCCCAGGGTGGCATCTGTCATTGAAACCTCTACCCCTGCCTCTGGAAGATGAATCTCCTTGCACATCTAGGAAAAGTCCCTGAGACTTATGGTACCATAATTTCTTACCACCTCATTGGCTCCTGGAGAAGGTATGCAGAGGGGAAGAAAACTTGATGCCAACGGCAGACAGGGTCTTTCCTTTCTGCTCGCTATGGGTAAGTGTTTCTTTAACTGACGGTCCAAAGAGGGAGGAACCTTCAAAAGGGGAATTAATAAAAGATGCTTTAAAGGATTCCATAAAATTGCAGAGCCTCATCCAGGCATTACAATGCACAGATATGCCTGAGCTGGCTGCTCAAGAGGTGCCTTCGGCAGCATGGGAAATTAACCTCATTGAAAAATTGGCAACAGAAGTAAGAGTTGCCAGCTGCAGAGAAACCATCCTGAGGTCTTCTGCCATCATGAACTCAGCAAGAGAATTTGACAATTCTTTAATCAAATACCTTTGCAGGGATGTGAAATGTGCCATATAATTTAATGATCTAAGAGCAAAAGTTGCTGAGGCATAAACAAGCTTCCCAATTCTGTCCATCATTCTGGACTCTTTGTTCGAAGGATGGACAGTGATGGCATCAAATGCAATACCTTTGTTCCAGTACTTGCGATCAGCAAGCAGGGATAGAATCTTGTCAGGTAATTTGGGATAGGTTCAACGGTGTCCAGTTCTTTCCAGGCCCGGCAGGAGATTAGGTCAATGAGGTCATCCATCAGGGGGAGTCACCCAAGATGTAGATGGGCCAGTCTCAAAAGCCTCCAACAGCACAGACTCTTCCAGTGAAGGATTTCTGGCTGAACAACCACCCCTCTTTCTAAGGATTTCCATGATTTCCTCAAAGGAAACATCATTGAATGGAGATCTGGGGGACCCTTCACCTTCCTCAAAGTCCATGCCTTCAGTGAGAGGCTCCATGGGGGATTCTATGTGTCTCCTTTTACACATCCTTTTCTGGAGGATCTTCTCGGTGGTGTGCTCTGGGGTGGTATTGGAAGAGGAGGGGTGCCCAGGGGTGTGTGACTGGGGGCCTTCTGGAACTGGCTAATGTGACTGGACAGAAGTGATGGGTTCTGAGCTCACAACAGCTGGAGGATGAGGGAGGGGAGCCAAGATACAAGAGGATGTGTCCCCAGTAGTACAGAACACACTTTCTGCAACCTAAAAAGCAGAAGGACCTGGGGAAACCACTGCCTCCTCCCTCAAGGCTGAAGCAGATGAGGAAAGAAACCTGTGGGCATCCCCAGATTAGTGGTTTCCAGATAGGATCGGACCTGAGCTGTCTAGGGCTGAGGCTTCTAAGGGAAGAGATGTCAAGCCAATCAGAGCACAGACCTGCCCCTCAGACCAAAAGCAGACCTCTCAGATCCGAGACTAAGTCTGACTCAAAGAGAAAGGAGGCAAGCTGGTCAGGGTAGTCATTGGATCCAGGAAATGATGAGACTTTGGGTCTGGTGCCATACCTCTCAGGTATTTCAGATCCCTTGACTCCAAAGCTAAGGGGTCAGATCAGAGAAGGAGAAAGTATTTTTTCTGGATGGGAGACTCACAGATCCAATGGGGACAGACCTGTAAGTATCCCCAACTGAATTTGAGCTCAAAAAAACTTTTGCATCATTCTATCCATGTAAATTTTGGACTAGCTCCTGGAATATCTGGAGTAAGTAGTAGAAGGTGGTCTGAATGGCTTAGAGGGAGTATGGAAGATCTTTTCTGGAAGAATTGGTGGGACTGTTTGGATGTTAGGATCCATAACACAAGGCTTAGCTCCCAGATCTGAAGCCTTTGGATTCAAAACTATCAGAACAGGGGAATTGGTTGAGGGTCCAGCAGCAGTTGGATCAGGCAGGTCGAATACGAGTCAGATCTGAAGAATCAGGATCTGAACTCTTGCATCTCTTTGAAGAAGGCTCTGACAGGGAGGATGGAGACTTTAGAGGTCTCTTCTTAGGATCATAGGAAGTTGGAGTAGAAGGGGTTGAGACCCTGCACATAGCAGACCTCTTAAAGTCAATTTATTTCTGTGATCTGAGAGGGCTTTCAGATTAAAGGTGACACAAGTCTGACAGTTCTTCTCATGATGTGTGGCACCTAAACAATAAACACACTTCTTGTGGGCATCTGAATTGGGGATCTTATGCCCACAAGAAGTGCATTTCTTGAATCCAGTAGGTTTATCAGTTCTCTCTGACATGTTTTAGTATCAAGACAAATAGATAAAGACAAGCAAGGTATTTTTGGAACTTACACACACACACACACACACACACACACACACACACACACACACACACACACACACACACACACACACACACACACACACACACACACACACACACACGCACACTATGTCCCTAACACCAGTGAAAACTACAAATCCTAAACATCAGGGAATTAACACTAGTTAAAAATATAACTGCTGTTTACAAATATTAACTAACGCTACCTATCCTATATAAATGGAACACTATAATAATTGTCTAAACTAATTAAACTATTCAGACTATCTAAACTATTTAAACTAAGATATTATCTAAAGCTACACTAAACTACACTAAACACCACACAAGAGAGCAGCACTTAATTCTAAAAAAAATAACAATTAAAGGATATTTATCACTAGGCTAGATAGTTTGTCTGGTCTTGAACACAGAAAGTGAGATCTGAGGACTTGGAGGAAGCTGTGGGGGATCATGGGTAAAGGCAGGACCTATAGGCTTGGATCCTAGGAGCGGCCAAGTTGGATCTGAGAGTTGGATCCTTAACCCAGCGGTAAGGAAGAATGAAAGAGACAACGTCATATCTGAAAATACGTACAGATTATTAACTGAATTTGAACTGTCACCTCCACAAAGTGAGGTGACAACAATGCAATCATTTTGTACAGCCAATTGGACCAAATCAAGTGTGTCAAGACGACAACTGTGGGAAATGGAGAGCTATTTATAGGACAATTTTTTTTTTTTTTTTTTTGGGGCAGGTGCCCATTTTTTTTTAAATTCAGTAACAGAGGAATGTTGGGTAAGGGATGTAGTTATTTCTGGGTCAGGTAAATTGGGTAGATGAGAAAGTAAATGTAAACAAACAAGACAAATAGGGCAAGACACAGGTATGGTGAGGGACGTGAAAGGTTGGGGGACACCATGATTGGGGTGAGGGAGGGGACTACGCAAGCTCATGCTAAACATGGAGACAGTGAGAATCTAGTCCTCACCCACAGGACTGTAATCACTGTCCCCTAACTCCAATGGTTGCTGGAGTGCTTAAAATCTTATCCTCCTATGTACCATGAGGGAGAGCAGCCTCTCCATTTGGCATAGGCATACACCAGTTGTACAATACACAAATCTACACACCAACCCTGGCATCTCCTGGCAGGTGATGAAATCCCCACATCTGCCACTACTCCCATAGGGTACTTCAGCACTAGATGCCAGGGCAGTGTTACCTGAGGGCACAGATAATGCAGAGAAAGCAGAGGCAGCTGTGGCAGGTTGGGTCCCAGATGAGCTGGGCATCACTGCTGGAACCAGTGGAGTGGGTGCAGTCTGACTAATTGAGGCTGGCCTACCTCAATGTGCTTTGAAGCATTTAGTGATTTGTTACAGATGGATGACATGGAGACATTTTGACAACACATAACAGAAAATAAAAAAGAGATAAGGGTTGAGGTGAGATTAAAATAAAGAGATAAAATTAGTACTATCATATGTGACACACAGTGCACTATCACAATTACACAACTATTTTATCTGATCTATTACACTTAAATATATGTCCTATCAACTACAAACTATAATTATGGATTGCTTAAAGTAATCCTTGCAATGTGCATATATTGCACACATGCTTGATCCATGTTTACTGATTACAGTTGACAGCAGGGCATTTATGCCACTTGAATAGAGTTTAATTTATGTAATATTATGAAGGAAATGCAATATTGTATAATTTCTGCTAATGGTATTTGAACCCACAATCTCGGAGTACAGTCTTACACTTGACTCTTATTGTTGGTTTGTGTTACTGGCTTATGCACACATGCTTGATTTTAGTTAGGATATGCATACTCTCTTTGGTACTACTGTATAAAATACAAAAAAACTATCATTAACTTTTAAACCTACAATAATACTTCAGTTGTGCTGCATAGATACCACTTGCTCCCCTCAGTCTCTCTAGATGTTCAGCATAAGCCTGACAATTCAACTCTATTTAGGCACTAGCTGTGAAAAGCAAAGAAAAGAATAGAACAGCATCATGCATATCAGTCGTCTATATTTAGCTTTAGATGTATTAAAATTATCTTTATTGGCATAATTACACAACTGTGGGATGTCACCAGTTTGAAATTCAGTCAACCACTGATTCAGCATATCCCTCTTGCACCTTTGTAGGTCACTGAAGCGGTGCACACACTGTTTTCCAGTGTGTGGAATGCCAGTCATACTGGATACTGCCTTAGCCAAACTATTCCAAGCCTCAGACGTGTACTGGGAGCTAGAATAGTCCCCCTGCAGAAGCCTTTGGTTGTGATGCTTTACCATGAGTCCAGTAAATATCCTGGACTCCTGAACACCCCATCTCTGTGCCCTAAACTAGGCACCTTCCACTCTAATGCCAGACATGTCTAATACCAAAGGTAGAGCAATGACAAATGATGATTTCCTGCCAGTTCCTGTTATCATGTTTACTGGTAGTGCACAAACCCGAGAAACGATGCCAACCACGTTTGCTCAATGTTAAGCAGAGAGCAACAGTGCCAAGCAGGGAAAAAAGCAATTTTTGAAACTGGAAGGTTAATCTGGCACTTGAAATTAGTTTGAAGGAGTCTGCTGCTGTAACTGTTAGGTTAGTTAACTTTGCAGACATGCACTGGGGGCATAAATTCCATGACCTGACACATTTTTGTTTTGGCCTTATACACAGATAAATTGATTTTTAAAGTGTGGGATTCACACTATGCATAAGGGACAAAGCATTTTCTTTCACAGAGGTAATTTTCCATCTTTTCCAAAGAAGAAGTGCTGCTCAGACACAGTCATGAATTATTCATAAATACAGTTGACAGTTTAAGGTGTTAACCATGTATATGTATAATCTGACAAGGATCTTGTATATAGATACATTTGTGTGTCTGTCTTATTTAAGTGTAAAGGCTATCCAAGTCCAGATAGCAGAATTATTCTTACAGAAATATAGTAGATAGTATACTCTCAGTCATACATCTAAAAACACAATAAGGGTGTCTTATCCCTAGTACTTATAATTCATATAAGCTCCACTATCTAAAGTGTTTCAAGTGAGTTTGAATATAATGTGAACTGGAACACTAAAAACATCTGGAATGTCCTGCATTAGAACCCAGGATCGTGGGTGTGGCAACCATACACTTACAACTGCTACCACAGGAATATGAAAGTTGCAAAATTTCCTAATCATTCTTAAGTTTTGTGTATTAACCACCACGCAACACCATTTAGCGTGCTTGTGTGGTGCCCAGCAGAATTAACAGAATGCATCCATTTTACATTATTGACTATCTGCATCCTGTCTGCAGGTGTTCAATGGCTGCAGGTGTTGAGGAACCTTGCTAACTGCTACTCAATATTGCTTAGCAGCATTGTGCGACGGTAAGCAAAATTTGCAATAATGTATCCTTTCTGACCTCTACACTGTCTTTGCTCTGTCTGCAGGTGTTCTGTCTGCTTTCTGTGTGGGCCACTGCCGAGTGTCATGCAAATGAGATAAACACAGATAAACCTGCCATTCATTGTGTTTCTCCATTTCCCTTGTTTGTGCTAAGCTGATCACTGTGCAAACACTGGCATAAAAATAAATAAAAAAGGAAAATCAGCTGAAGAAAAGCAATCTGTGAAATAAAAACTACAATTTTTTTTGTTGGTACACATGAAATATTTTTACACAGGTCTGGATTTTAACTCTCACTGCAGTGAACCTTCAAAACAGGGAAAGGGGTGTCTTAGCCCTGTTTCCCATGCAAACAGCTTTGTAGCAGGGAACTGAAATCATTCTGCATTCAACCAACTGCAGCATCATCCACAGTACTAACAAAACATATGACAGTCTGTACATGTATTAATTTGAAATGTATTGCATTGAGAGATCACACAACCATTTATGACTATTGCTTGCAAAAATGCAGCTCTGTCTTATCTCCCTGTGTTTGTTCATTCCTGTCTTATCTGAGCAGTAATCTGGGACATGCAGTCTGTAAGGCATTTGGTATCACTGTCCTTAAAATGTGTGAGGATATTAAGTGGAAATAACATGCAGTTGTCAATAAATAAAGGGGAGGTTAGATGTTACTGAACAGAAACTGTGAAATGTGTGCTGCTTACTTATATTTAAAACTTTGATAAAATTACTTCTACGCTTTGTAAGTCTAATCTGGCTGACACAGCCACTGGAGATAGGGCATTCTGAGTTGCTGCTGTGTTTACCTTTTCCCTACCAGTAATTCTTCACAGTTGCAATCCATTAACAACAAACACAGAGGGAGTGTCTGCACTATCTTTACATGTGCTACACACAGCAAAGCAATTGGGATTTAGCAAGTCTAATGAGTTCACACCTCATTTGTATCTTCACTGTGCTCACAGCCCTGAATCTACACCATAAAAAGAGAACCATGTAGCTAGGAAACCTGAATGTGAGGAGACTTGTTTATGTGGATAACACAGAAAAGGACATTACTACTTTAGGATATATCTGCACTGACCTTGAGAAGGTTTGCTTGCATTTTTCAGCTATATGTTGCATAAGAAAAATCTGTTACTATATCTTTGCATTAGCAAATTTGTATGCACTTCTTAGAAGTGTACTGATGGCATGGGCATGTTTATCATGGCATTTCACTTTGTCTAATGCATAACCTTATTAACTATCATCACAACTGCTAATGTTACAACTGTTTTTCTGTGTACAGCCTTCTATTGTTAAAAAGTCTTTCGGCTTTTCCCGGTTAGGGATTGCCATAGTGAAACTCTGGTCCACTAATGATCGGCAGGGGATTTTTATGGTGCTGGGTTGCCAGCCCGATGTCCAACCTTCGATGAAGTCACACCCATTCATGCATGCACCTACTTGCATGTCTTTAGACGTCACTCGATTCAGGAGGGTGAAATGCAGACTCCACACAGAAGGTGCTCCAGCCGAGAATCGAACAGGAGAACCTCTTGCTGTGAGGCGACAATGCTAACCGCTGCATCACCATGATAGGCTGTACAGCCTTCTATTGTTATTTCTGTGAAATAGTAAATGTCCTATATTGTCAATGACACAGGGGTGTTAGCCTTCTAGGATGGACCATACATACTTCTAGGGGAGTGCTGGCCACAAGTACATGATTGGCAATAGTTTAAAATAGAACATGGTGTATTAAATATGTAGATATGTTTCAGGGGTAGTTCATTTGATAGCCCTTTTAGCAAGCATTTCACTGATGGTTTATTAACAGAATGTGTCATTTACCTCTTCTTTTGGGGTTGGGGGAGAAAAATCTGCATTTCTGTTTTGGCACAAACAAGGATATGTTAATATTGTTACTCTCCTTGCTTTGCATGCAACCTTGTTTTGTATGTGGATGTGTGAAGAAAGACAGCACCACAAACTCAGTAAATAAAACCGGCAAGTGAGCAGTAACACGTACAACCAGGAATTCTCCCACGAAGCAGGTAAAATACTGTCAGACAAAGTATAGCTTGAACGCAGCTTTATTAGTAAAAATAAAAGCGTTTTCGCTGTCAGTACAAGCTGGCAGCTTCCTCAGAATACACATAAAAGCAATTGGCGCCAAAGCAAGAAACTATAAAATAAAGTCGGAATAAGGAGTGTCATAATGACATCACTACTTCCTTATCCAAAATTTAAAGGCATCCTGACAAATTCACAGGGTACAAGACTTTGACAAGAACTGAAATACAATAATTTAAAATATTGTGCAGTAAATACAAATACGATAACCCCATCGAATACCACACAAAAATATATATGTAAATCTGTTAAGAATAAGCTATTAAAAGTAGGCTATTAAAAATATCAATGTGTAAGGTTAATACCAAAATACCTGGACATACAACTACCCACATAAAATGGGAAACATGGAAAGAATTGATGAATGAAGAATAGGACTATTGGACACCCCTCATAAAAGGTGAACTATTGATCACTTCTTAATGAAAAAAATATATGTGTATACAATATATGTAAATATCTTAACAATCGACAATTAATTAAGAAATATATGTATATATATTATCACTGGATGTACAGCTAAGTCAGACATCCCTATTTGGTGTAACTTCTCATTTTTAAAATAACTGAGATGTTACAGTTGTCATTGAGGCCCGGGCAATGGAAGGCATTAAGCTTGATCTGCCATTCCAATTCACGAAGTTCCAGTAGCAATGACAGAGGCCCCCCTCTAATACTAATCGGGATGTGGTCAATACCCATAAAATGAAATTTATGTTCAGGAAAATTTTCAATGTGCCTGGCTAAAGCATTCTCTAATTTACCAGACCTAATGGCATAGACGTGTTCGTAAATACGCTGCCGTAATTTACGATCCGTCTTGCCAATATAAAATGCAGGACAGAATTTACAAAATGCTCCATAGATGACTGAGGTCGTGTTACAGTTGATAGTGTGATGGATGTGATATTTACTGTCATTCACAACAAAAAAGCTACCTGTTTTAATAAGTTGGCACCAATTACAGGAACCACAGGTAGTGGAGCCTTCACATTTAATGTAGTTGACCTCCTGCCTTAATTGCAAGAGTTCTTTGAGGTTCCTTCCTTTTCTAAACACCACCCTAGGGAAAGGGCCCAGTTTTTCAAAGAGGTGGATATCATTCCTGATGAAATCCCAATTTTTCTTCAAGATGTTACAAATTCTCCCTGCATCACTGCTAAAGGCTGTGATAAAACTAGTGGCAAACTTGCATTTGGTTAAATTGTCAAACCTGCCACTACTAGCTGAGTGAGAGACATCGTCTATAGAATCCATATGGACAGCTGAATTTTCAGCTGTAACCAAGACAGCTTGGACCTTTAAAAGGGGTTTGAAGAAGCCTTCTGCTTTCTTTATTTCAATTTCGATGATAATTTCATCGACAAGTGAATTGGGGTAGCCTCTATTCAAAAATTGATTTTTAAGAAACTGGCATTCTTCCTTGAATGCTGAGTCAGAGTTGCACATACGTACCGCTCTGACCAGCTGGCCCTTAACGATGGCCCTTTTCTGTTTGAAAGGATGCTGACTAGAAAAATGTAATAGCGAGTTGCAATATGTAGATTTCCTGAACACTTTAGAATGGTACATCTTATTGACGTTGTCCTTTCTAAGGTTCACGTCCAAATAGTCAATTGTTCTGATAGAGAAAGTAGATGTAAAACTCAAGAAGGGGGTGGTGTGATTCATGTAGTCCACTAGGGACATGGCTTCTGCTTCGTTACCTTTAAACAAGATGAAAATATCATCCAGGTAACGTGTGTAGAAGCATATCTGACCACTAAAGGTAAGATTTGATAAAATGAATTTGGTTTCCCAAAAGGCCATGAATATGTTAGCCACACTGGCTCCGCAGGGGGAGCCCATGGCTATACCTTGTTTTTGTAAGAAAATTTTATCATTAAAGATAAAAAAGTTGGAGTCAAGGACTATACCAAGCAGTTCTGTAACTATACTAATTTCATTTTTTGTGGCACCCAAATCTTCTAATTTTAACCCTACCCACTCGGTAGCTTCCTGATGTGGTATCGATGTGTATAAATCAACCACATCTATTGTGAGGAAGTTGAGGTCATGATTGTATTCGATGCTATCGATACTACTGAGGAAAGACCAAGAATCTTTACAGATGGACGGTATTTTCTTTAAATATTTTAAGATGATATGGTCAATGAGTTTAGAACTATTGTACGTCATTGAAAACCTTCCATCAATAAGTGCCCTCATGGGTGGGTTCTCAAGATTTTTATGTATCTTGGGGATGCCAAACATCATTGGCACTTTTGGGAACAAGATATCTAAAAAATTGTAAAGATCCATATCAATTCTGCCTTCAAGGAACATGTCCCTGAGGTAACCCCTAATTCTCCTATTGTTACCATTCATTTCACTGATGGACGAGGGACAGTAAGCTGGAGAATTCAAGACAGAAGACATTTTATCAATATACATACTATTGTTAAAAATCACAAGTCCTCCCCCTTTGTCAGGTTTAATTGTCCGAATCGGAAGTAGTTTAAAATCAGATAATGCCTTTCTCTGGTCAAAGGTGATGTTCTGGAAATAATTACCCTTAGACCTATTATTGGTGTACTTTAGTTGTCTAATGTCCAGTTCACAGACATTTTCAAAGACCTTTAACCCAGAATGCAAGGGAGGGTTGAAGGTACTCGGAACCTTCAACTCAGCCATAGATGGAGCCATAGAGTTGTTGAAAATTAAATCCAAGTTTAACTTCCTGGTGTAACATTTTAAATCCAAGATAGTTTTAGTGAGATCAAAGTCAGAACTGGGCACAAAAGTATTACCACGGGACATAATTTCAACAAGCTCAGGTGCCAAAGTAACATCAGAAAAGTTGTAAATAGTGAAGTCACCATTCATGTTGTGTTGGATACGTAAAGAAGGAGACACAAAATTATCCGATGTTACATTATAGGACGTAGAATTTAGTTGTTCCGGGTCCGGCTCCTCGTTTGGTAAGGTCGTTGTGGAAGTTGTCCTAAAAAATTGTTGTTACCAGAGTTAGGACCAGAGTCAGAATGGTTATTCTTAAACCTGTCATTATTGTTGGTCGACTTGTTGGTCGACTTAGCATACAATCTATTAGGACGTTTAGGTCTGACACAGACATCCTCAAAAAGTGTCTCAATGAGACGGATACCTGGTGTCAAAATCATGGCCTCAAGCTAAATGCCAAAAAAGTGCATAGTCATCCCCTGTGGAAAAAACAAAGTACCCACAAACTACCACATAGGTGGTAGTCCCCTAAATATGGAAGATGTAATAAGGGATCTGGGGACCCAAGTAGATAGTAATTTCACCTTTGATAATCACATTGCCAACATGGTTAGAAATCCTTCTACGTGGCCCACCTAATCACAAAAGGGTTCGCATCCAGATCAAAAGAAGTCATTGTGCCCCTCTACTAATCACTCATCCAACCCATCTTAGAGTACAGTGCCCCGTTTGGGATGTACCTTACAAGACACCTGCAACAGCTGGAAACACCACAGAAGTACCTCACCAACAGGATCAATGGCCTCAAACAGATGCCCTATGCAGCTCGACTGAAGAAACTCCAGTTGTACTCGGTTGCATGCCACCTACTCAGAGGTGATCTCTGCTTGACATACAAGGCCATCTCCAACCCAGAAATGATGGACATGCTCCACCTAAAGAAAACCTTATCCCCCTGAGCCACACGCTCTAGGGATCTAAACCTCACCACAGCAATAAATAGGATGTGCTGGAGGAATAGATGCCTGTCCCAGAGACTTCCCATGCTTTGGAACAAGATCCCAATCTACATTAGGCAGAGCTCCTCGCTAACACTCTTCAAAAGAAACCTTGATGAGTGGATGGGAAACAGAAAGTTTACCTCGGGGGTCACTTCAATGGCTCTGCTGGACAGAGGCACATGGAACTAATCTAAGGGGACGGCGAAAGCCAACACATTCTGGCTAGGCTTATAAATGCCTTTGGGCAGATAGCCTAGTACCCACCTATGAACTTATGAACCTATATTTGTGTCCCTGTCCTCAGGAGTTTGGGGGCAATATATGTGGTCACTGGCATGCTGGAGCATAACATTCAGGAACCGATGGAGGATCCTGGATGCTGATGCCTGTGACACCCCCAGCGTGTCCCGTACTGATCTCTGAAATGTTCCTGTAGCTATAATTCTAACTGCTACACATACCTTTATGTCCACTGGTATGGCTTCCCCTCTGTTTGCCCTGGCTCTGAGTTGAAGATGACAGAGGTTGCAGAGATCCTGTAGTGTGTCTCTATCCATCTTGTAGCACTGTAAAATTTCCATATAATGCAGATTGGGATAAGTTGAACGGGCTCTGAAAACTCTTCTCCTTCTTAGCCATGGTCTACTCACAGTAGCAGCAGCAGCACCGACTTTAGTCTGTTGCCCATCACATGAATAAAAGCAACAGCAGCCCCTAACACTGTTTCTGTGTAGACTTCTTTAAGTCGCTGTATTCCAATAGCTTTTGGAATTCACAGGGAAATCCAGCATTGAGTCTACATGGTTACTTTATAGCTTGTTGAATAGATCCTCCATCTTGGACTGGTTGATTAGCATGCAGTTCAGTTGCTTATGCTGTAATTAGCATGCCATGGTGTTTACCTTGTTTACATGGTTCTACACACTGTGTATATCTACTTACTGAATCCATAACAGTGCGCTATCATGTGCACATTGCAGCACAATGCACACACAGTGTAAATGGACCATGAAGAGTTTACTGAATCTGTCCAAAAATCAAAATATACAGTCAATGAGAACTAAAAGATACAGTAGTGTTTAAAATAAAATGACACATACATACTACTATAAGAATGTGTCTGACCTACTACAACAAATAAAATATGAGTCTGTTCCTAAAAATATTATTAATGCAACACCGACAGAAAATACTAATTTCATGTCCCTTCAGATTCATATGTGTTATAAGAAAAAGTCTGTTTAAATAAAACACATTATTAAAACTGCCCAAGTGCATACTTACCAACATAGGTTCATAGGTTGGTACTAGGCTATCGGCCCTAAGGCCTATAAAAGCCTAGCCATAACAATTCCCTGGAAATTTTTTCCCACAATATTTACTTCTCTGGGCTCCTGTCTAGCAGGGTGACTGACATGATCCCTGGGGTGAATTTCCTATCTCCCATCCAATCATCAAAGTTCCTTTTGAAGAGGGCCAATGAGGTGCTCTGCTTGATATGTATGGGCAGTCTATTCCAGAGTATGGGGAGTCTCTGGATCAGGAACCTATCCCTTCAGCATGTTTTGTTCATTGTGATGATAAGGGTTAGATCCCTGGAGCGTGTGGCTCTGAGGGATTGGGATTTCTTTAAGTGGAGCATGTCCAACAGCTCAGGGTTTGACATGGCCTTGTATGTTAAGCAGAGATCACCTTGATCTGGTCAAACCAGAAATCCAATACATAATCAGTTTCAGTAATGCAATAACTGACTACTCTGGCATTTATATGTAATCTACAGTTATAATGCAGTCAGTGACATATGCTGGTTCTGGAAAAAGCTATGAGAAAATTTGCTGTTTTGCAAAGTATCTAGACATCTGCAATATTCCTCTTTCTACAATTTTTGACAGGCAGCAGTATTATGTGTCACACTCATCAGCTGTAACTCATTATAAAACACTTACCTAATGCAATTTGACTATAAAGTCATTGTAGAGAAAGTTGCAACAGTATGTGCAATGTAGTGTAGGCTCCCCAAATTGTGTGGTTATCAACAGCTTAGTGAACAAAAATTACTATGTATATAGGCCAGTTCAAATCTTTGGAACCTGATGCATGGCCTACACAAAAGCACCTCTTTCCACTGATCACACCAAAAATACTATTATAGTATTACATAGAAAAAGGTTTCATGCTAGGACTACAAAAATATCATTAAACAATATGTGTCAATTATACTTTCTTTATAAACAACACTGGAAATGCTTTGGTTGTCTGTATAGCTAGTCTGAAGTAAATGACAGCCACTGATACCTCCTCTAAGGTCTGACTTTATTCTTCCATGATATCAGAGCCCCCCCCCCCACACACACACACACACTCACACACACACCACCCCTGTATCTTATTTCCCTCTCTCTTTCTTTTACCTGTTTTTCTCCATCTTCACTCTCATCTCTCTCTTCATTTTTGTTC